>NW_027509798.1:80000-199439 GCF_048541705.1 Temnothorax americanus | reverse complement strand
AAAAAATTTTTCAAATTCATTTTTCCCGGGAAAAATTTTAAATGAAATTTTTTCTGGCCTAAAATTTTCTTGTGATTCATTGACATCAATCTCCATCTGTTCTGGATTATTAGACTCTTTTTGAAAATTTGAAGTAGAAGGTTGTGGGTCTAAATTCGAAATAGATATATCAATTTCCTTTTGAGTCGAACTCTGCTTAAATTCACCTTGGCGAAATGACTTTTTACGTTTCCTATGTTCGCGTGATCTTTCAGTTGATGACTTAGCACTCTCCTTTTGACGTTTCCTATGTTCGCGTGATCTTTCAGTTGATGACTTAGCATTCCTTTTCTTATCACTTTTGTTCCTCTCAAGCTGTTTCTTTGATTTTCGTCGGTTCTTAAAGTAATTTTTTCTCGATTTTCTCGGCATTTTTAAATTTCAATCTTAACTAATTCGTTGAATCTTTCCAAATTTTTCGCGGTAGTATAAAGTTTTTACCGTATTATATATTTTTTAAAAGAAGGTAAAAAAAAGGCGCCAAGTACACGTATAGTAGTGTATATGTTGTTACCTAAAAAATAAAGAAAGTGGTAGTATTATACCTCGAAAAAACCTAAGTAACAAGTTTTAGATCTTTATATCTCGAAAAATCTCGAAAAAATCTAAGCAGTAGTATCTTTATTTCCGAAAAATTATAACCCAAGTGATACACGTCACAAAATTATGTCACCTTATCAAAAAGAAGAGTCGCGCTTTAAGTGATCTATTACAATTACAAAAAAGAAATGATATCTCTTTAAATTAGAGCGCCAATTACAGAAAGAACATGTATATTGCCTCAAAAAATAATTGTTGCACTACTTTGTAAAATCTTTACATTGTGTCAATTAGAAAAGAATGTATAATAACAATTTTATAAGATTAAAAAATTTTATTTAAATTTAACAAGGGAATACAAGATATTTAAATACAAAGTTATTTACATGTGTATTTTTTAATGGCCACAAAGAATTACAGAGGTAACAGTACAAAATAAAAATATTTTATTAAAATACATAAATTTTTCTTGTAAAAAAACTTGGCGCTGCTAGACCTCGAAATTTTAAACAAATAAATAAACTTATTCTATACTTAATTATAAGCCGCATTATCCGCCGTCCGCGTAGTCACGCACACCCATATCACTCACTCCCACATCCACGCTGATAATTATTTAATATTACTCCCATTGCATTCTTCTTTGAATTATTTTTATTTATTGTTGTCCTTATTTATTTAAAAGGTCTAGCAGCGCCAATTTTTTTTACAAGAAAAATTTATGTATTTTAATAAAATATTTTTATTTTGTACTGTTACCTCTGTAATTCTTTGTGGCCATTAAAAAATACACATGTAAATAACTTTGTATTTAAATATCTTGTATTCTCTTGTTAAATTTAAATAAAATTTTTTAATCTTATAAAATTGTTATTATACATTCTTTTCTAATTGACACAATGTAAAGATTTTTCAAAGTAGTGCAACAATTATTTTTTGAGGCAATATACATGTTCTTTCTGTAATTGGCGCTCTAATTTAAAGAGATATCATTTCTTTTTTGTAATTGTAATAGATCACTTGAAGCGCGACTCTTCTTTTTGATAAGGTGACATAATTTTGTGACGTGTATCACTTGGGTTATAATTTTTCGGAAATAAAGATACTACTGCTTAGATTTTTTCGAGATTTTTCGAGATATAAAGATCTAAAACTTGTTACTTAGGTTTTTTCGAGGTATAATACTACCACTTTCTTTATTTTTTAGGTAACAACATATACACTACTATACGTGTACTTGGCGCCTTTTTTTTACCTTTTTTTAAAAAAGGTAATTTTGTGCGGATATCACGCCTTTTTGTAGTATATTACGCATTGTATAAACAGTATGTACAGGATAAAGCTATTTGGAGGTATAATACTACCACTTTGTTTTTTTCGAGGTAACAACATAACAGGGTAACAACATAATACATATACACTATTATGCGTGTACTTGGCGCTCTTTTTTACCTTTTTTTTAAAAAGGTAATTTTGTACGGATCAACAGCTACGTCTAAAAATAAAATAATGTATCAATATGATATTATGGCTACGATCAACGTGACACTACAAATGCTTCGAAGCATTCCTCTTCTCTTTTCTTTCAATGAAGAAAGAAGAAGAAGAAGAACGCTCCAGAGCATTTGTATCACGTTGACCGTAGCTTATATATCAAGATATATATAAAATATCAACAACCTGTTCACCGTTCTCTGGATAGAATTGTAACACTGCTCTTGCGCTTCTTGACAGACATGCATACAACGTTGATAAGAAACGATATAAATGTTTTGTAGGATTGTGCAAAGTTTTGCTTGCATAGCACAACCACAAGCGCAGAAACACTGACAGCCCCATCAAACGTACCAGCTTTAAATGGCAATCCTTGACCTATATCTAAAAATAAAATAATGTATTAATATGATATTATGGCTACGGTCAACGTGACACTACAAATGCTTCGAAGCATTCCTCTTCTCTTTTCTTTCAATGAAGAAAGAAGGAGAAGAAGAACGCTCTAGAGCATTTGTATCACGTTGACCGTAGCCTATATATCAAGATATATATAATATCAACAACCTGTTCTCACCGTTCTCTGGATAGAATTGTAACACTGCTCTTGCGCTTCTTGACAGACATGCATACAACGTTGATAAGAAACGATATAAACGTCTTGTAGGATTGTGCAAAGTTTTGCTTGCATAGCACAACCACAAGCGCAGAAATACTGACAGCCCCATCAAACGTACCAGCTTTAAATGGCAATCCTTGACCGAAATATTAATATGATATTATGGCTACGGTCAACGTGACACTACAAATGCTTCGAAGCATTCCTCTTCTCTTTTCTTTCAATGAAGAAAGAAGGAGAGGAAGAACGCTCCAAAGCATTTGTATCACGTTGACCGTAGCCTATATATCAAGATATATATAATATCAACAACCTGTTCTCACCGTTCTCTGGATAGAATTGTAACACTGCTCTTGCGCTTCTTGACAGACATGCATACAACGTTGATAAGAAACGATATAAACGTCTTGTAGGATTGTGCAAAGTTTTGCTTGCATAGCACAACCACAAGCGCAGAAATACTGATAGCCCCATCAAACGTACCAGCTTTAAATGGCAATCCTTGACCTAAAAAATAAAATAATGTATTAATATGATATTATGGCTATGGTCAACGTGACACTACAAATGCTTCGAAGCATTCCTCTTCTCTTTTATTTCAATGAAGAAAGAAGGAGAAGAAGAACGCTCCAGAGCATTTGTATCACGTTGACCGTAGCCTATATATCAAGATATATATAATATCAACAACCTGTTCTCACCGTTCTCTGGATAGAATTGTAACACTGCTCTTGCGCTTCTTGACAGACATGCATACAACGTTGATAAGAAACGATATAAACGTCTTGTAGGATTGTGCAAAGTTTTGCTTGCATAGCACAACCACAAGCGCAGAAATACTGACAACCCCATCAAACGTACCAGCTTTAAATGGCAATCCTTGACCTAAATATTAATATGATATTATGGCTACGGTCAACGTGACACTACAAATGCTTCGAAGCATTCCTCTTCTCTTTTCTTTCAATGAAGAAAGAAGGAGAGGAAGAACGCTCCAAAGCATTTGTATCACGTTGACCGTAGCCTATATATCATTCATCGCACAAAATTTTTTAATTGCAAATCGGAAACGTACCTCGAGTTGAGCTCTTCTGCGATCAACGAAGTCGGGATCGAACGTGTCAGTCGTCACTTTCTGCTTTCTGCCAAGCGTAGAGAACCTTCTTTTCCGGCAGCGATAGTAGATGGGTGCGTTCAGCCGATACTCCGCTAGCCTAGCAATCGTGAGCAGTCGCTCGTTTCCTCTCCTTTTAATCCATTGGGTCAAAGGAGAGGAAACGAGCGAAAACGAGCGACTACTCACGATTGCTAGGCTAGCGAAGTATCGGCTGAACGCACCCAATGTAGGGATACGAAATCTTTAGATAAGCACGAAGCAATTCAATTCAGTATATCGCCGGCACGATTACGGTGTTACTGCCGTTTCGCGTACGCGCGTATGCGCGCGTTGTCGCACCTTACCTCGCGACGCGTAATAAAGAGTCACACGATCGGTCTCGCTCCGCGCGTACTACCGTGTCTCTCGATCGATCGAGATAGGTTAACTGATCAGATGATGAACTGACTGACAGGATAGCGCTCTAAACGAACGCACTGTCTGCACTGCACTGCACTGCGACACTAACGCCGCTAGCCGCCAGTGTCGAAAAAGTGAAAGTGACGTTCTCTGTTTGTTACATGTATGTTATAAAGAAAAGCGGTTGACGGAGACGACGTATCTTAAAAATAAATTTTCGCATTTGGACTTTGCGTCGCAATATCTCCGCTCGTAGGGCACGTAGCGGAATATTATGAGAGAAACCCCCCCCTAATTGGACCCCAAGCTATCGATCAAGCCTACTTAGAACTTGATCCGTTCACTCGTTATCGAGATCTCAACATCTCGGGTACTCGCAACCCGTCGCGTCGCGTAAAAGAGTCACGGTCGGTCTCGCTCCGCGTGTACTTGGCGCGAGACACTACCGTGTCTCTTGATATATAAAACGAAATACTTTTATTTTATATATATATATATATATATATATATATATATATATATAATAAAAGTATTTCGTTTTTTATCCTCAATTCGAATGTAAAAGGAAACCGAAATTCGCAGAGATAATTTTTATTTTTAAGAAACTTACGTCTAGGAAAATAAAATTTTTCGGAAACTGCTCGATGAAAGATGCACAGAATGCTCGCAGGATAATCGCAGGATAAATGAGGTGCAGAATGTTTTCCAGTATGTTAAGTTTTTAATAATACGTGAAAGAACTCTAATAAATCGGGGACTGCTTGAGGAAAGTGTTTGCACTTTTTCCAAAAATCTGTTCCACGTTTCTCTTACTATCACGATAAAACTGTATACAAAACGCATTTTATAATATCAGCAACTTTTTTAGTGTATATATATATATATATATATATATATATATTAATATAATTGTATATACTTACGAATAAGTCGTGTTGAATGCTTCTCTTAATCCTTTATTTCTTTTTTATAATATTTTTTATAATACTTTACGTCAATACGAAATTAGCAATAACATGTCAAAAGCATGTCATAAAAGCACAGCTGTTTGGCGCTAATTTAATTTCAATCGATCAAAAATTCAATCTGTAGTAAACTTCATAGGTTGCAAGTTTCACATTTCATATGTCATTTAGTGAATTTCCAGATTATATCAATTTTTAATATATTTTTATGAGAAGCGAAAGAAGATAATTAAGTAATGGAAGAATATAAGATTTGTAAGTTAAAATTACATTTATCTATATACATATGTTTAAATTTAATAGAAATATAATTTGAATAAATTTGATCTTTTAAAATTCTAGTATTTGATGACGGTTGTGACGAAATTTTAATAAACGCAGCATTTAATTTAGAAAACGAACAAGCGGAAAAACGAAAAGCGGAAAAACGAAAAGTGGAAGAAAAGCATAATTTGGATCACGAAAACGAACAAGTTAAAAAACGAAAAATGGAAGAAAAGCATAATTCGGATCACGGAAATAAAAAACCTAAAGAGGATTTCAAATAATATTGAACCTAATTTACAAACATTTGGGCTATAAGCATGTAAATTTCGTGAAATGAAATCTATTATATTCTCCATTGAGGTGTTTGGATTTATGTAAACAGACATTACTAAACATTTTTTATTGTCAATTTTCGCCTGTACTGCGCATATGTCTCCGTATTTGTCTGCATCCGCCAATCGTAATTCATTTTCGCCATCACCTTTCATTAGTCTGTGAGGCCTTGCCATCGTTTCGGCTTCGTTTTTTTCGTATATTTCAACCCCACCTGCTCTCACATCTTTACGTTTATACTGGGTTATCCATTTGAAACCTTCAATGTTCAATCGTTCATCATTGTTCAACCAGTTTTCATTCAAAGCTAGCAAATCGATATTCTGTAAAGAAATTTTACTAAACTTTCAAACGCTACTATATCGAAACGGTAAGAAATAGAGAGTTGGGTCTGGATTTATCATAAATGGGACTTCTTAAGCTTTAAAATGAGATGTTATTGATTATTCTACGATTATTAGTTTCGAAGATCTAAACGTTCAAAGTGTGACATATTTTCGTTGCATCGTTGCATCCGAGGGTACCCCCCTTACCGCGGAGAAAGACGTAGTTCTACGTCAAAAGTCCTGAGAGATGGAAGGGAAGATGAGAGAGAGGAGCAAGAAAAAGGAGGGGGGGAAAAGAGGAACAGGAGAAGGGAAAGAGTAGAAGAGAGGGAGACGGAAAAATGAAATGTAAAGGTAGTGAGTAGGGAGGAGAAACGATGAGAAGGGTGGGCGGAGAGAAAAGGGAGGAGAGGGAGGGTAAAGAGGAAGAGAGTGTGGTGAGGGTGAGGGGCAGGGGGAAAGGAGTCAGAGAGTGTAGACTGTGGAAAATAAAAAAGAGTGAAAGAGAGGAAAAAGAGGGAGAAGGGGAAGAAAGGAATGCAGGAGGGAGGAGGAAGGGAAGGAACGGGAAGGAAGCCCAAAGATAGGTTTTTGAGATGTAGCGGGAGTGAAGGGAAAACAGAAAAGGTTTTAGGAAAAGATAAAAAAGTGGGATGTCGTGGGGTTGGTGGAAACATGGCTGAAATGAGAGGAACGGGAGAAGATGAAGAATAACGTGCCAAAGGAGTTCAACTGGAGGATACAGGGTGTAAAGAAAGAAAGAGTTGGGAGAAGAGGAAAAGCAATAGATGGAATAATGATGGGAGTCAGAAAGGTGTTAGAAGGGAAAGAAGAATGGATAAAGGAGGAGGGTTTAATGATTAGAGAAGTAGGATGGAAGAAGGAGAAATTGAGATTGGCAATAGTTTACGTAAGCAGCAATTTATGATAATGGGTAAAATAAAATCGGTGAAGGAAGAAGAAGGGAGAAAAAAGAGATGGATAGTGGGGGTCAATTTCAATAAGAGAACAGGGGAGAAAGGAGCGCTGGAGGATGGAGAAGAGGGAGTTGAAAGAAAATCGAAAGATAAAATGATAAATTGGCAGGGGGAAGGGCTGATTAGATGGGTTGAAGAAGAAGGGTGGGGAATTATGAATAGAGCATAGGAGGGAGATGAGAAGGAGGGGTGAATTTACAGGAGAAAGAGGGGAAACAGTGATCAATTACGCGAAGGGAGATAGGAATGTTTGGGAAAGAGTGTCAAGATTGGAGGTGGGGTGTGAGGTAGATTCGGATCACCAATCAATAGCAGTACGGTTGGACAAAGAGGATGGTGGTGAGAGGAGAGGGACAATAGCGGAGGAAGAGAGGTGGGTGAAAGAGACGGACTGGTCGGAAGAGGCAAAGGAGGAGTTTAGAAGAAGAACGGAGGAGGTAGAAATAGGTAGGGAGGGCAATATAGGTAAAGAAATCGAAAAGTTGACAAAAATAATTAAGATAAAAAAAAGGATGAAAAAAGTAAAAAGAGGGGCAGAAGGAACGGGAGGATAGTGGGATGGGGACTGTAGGAAAAAGAGGAAAGAGGTAGAAAAGTTATTGAGACACTGGAAAAGTGGAAGACAATATAAAGAACATTATAAGAGAAAAAAGGAGTATAAGGAAATGTGTGAGAAGAAAAAGGAAAAAAAGAGAAATCTGCTGGAAGAGGTAAGAGAGGCGAGAACAGAGAAGCAGGTGTGGGAAGTAATAAAGAAGGAAAAGAGAAAAAGAGTAGAAATTAATAATTTACTACTAGGAGATAACAATGGAGGAGTGGGATGAATACTTAAGGGACATGTTAGAAGGAACGGAATATAAGCGAAGGTTATAGGAGAAGGAAAGGAGGAAGAGCAGGGGGCGGAGGGGGAAGTAAAGAAAAGAGAGGGGATAGGATGGGAAGAGGTAGAGAGAGTGCTGATAGGGTTGAAAAAAAGTAAAGCGGCGGGAGAGAACGAGATAGGAAATAAATGTATATCCATAAATGTACATCAATAAACTATTATTTCAATTATCATTTCCTTACTTGCCGAAATTGTGATATTTTAAGTGTATTAATTATAATTATATAATAAGCAACAAATTTGTTTAAAATTTAAAAATTTCAAAGGAATTGGAGAGAGTGCTGTTATACTACATATTTAACTTTTAGAATACTCTGTATTTATGTTTTCTATTACTATTAATTAATATTATTGTTAGAATTAAAAAGTTACAATTATACTAATAAAATCTTTATACTATCTACTACTAGAAACATAAAATATTGATTCTTTGTATTTAATTAAAAAAAACTTAGAAACACTTGCATTTTTGCCATGTATCTTAGAAGTGTGGATTATATGACATTTATGGGTAAAATGTAAGTCTTATAAAAAGTTACAAATAATGTTTATAAATAAGGCAATAAATTGTCATAATAAGTTATAAAATATGTGTAACAAGTTTATTAAAATGTAAAAATGATAAACAAATTATAAAACTAAAAAATAAAAAAAAATAGAAGAACGATAGGTGCATTAAAGATTATTATTGTTATACGATCCAAAAAGAGAAAGAAAAAGAACACATAGGAGATTTTGAGTTTTAATAAAGTATCCGTACTATGGCCTAAATCCTGCATGCTAACTTGCCGTATATCCTAAACACAGGAGGGATATACGAGATATTAAGGTAAACAAAAAATACAAGAGCTATGAACTTGTATTTTGCTGTATTCCATAATTTACTATCCCTCTACACTTATGTGTCATGAAATAACCATTAAATTTCTTACATTCCCTACAGTAATTATTTTACGTAGGTCGTAACACAAGATCGCGCTTCTTACTACGGTGAGAAATCAATTCAAATCACGACAGTTTCGTTAATATTATCAGTAAAGTAAAGAACTGAAATTACAACACAATACTAATATGGCATAAAGGCACATAAAAGAATAATTAGTAGCAAGTAACTTCATTCTTTCTATTTTTTCTGACATCTGCGGCGTAAAACCCCTCGTGGCGTAAAAATACTAGACTTACTCTATAATAAATATGTTTTTGATGCATCCATATGTAACTTTTTAGTATGTTATTGTTTATAAGGTTTTAGTATATTTGTTTATAAGGAATAGCATAATTATAGTAAATATTTTCACCTTCTTTATAAATATATAGTATAGCTAAGAATGTATAGAATAAACATACTAGCATTTTTTTATTTCTTGTAATGCAACATTTTTATCAGTTGGTGTAAAGAAAACACATTGTTACTTATTTTCAAAAAAGACATGTGGTTGCATATTCCAAATTACATAATTTTTTTGCTAAGCAACAATTTTTTTACACCAATTGATTTATTTTATTATTCTGTACATAAAAATGTTAAAGGTACAGTTACCAAAAAATGAATAGTTTATGAGGTACTTTATATTTCGCCAGATTAAAATATGAAATATCTTGTAAACTATTAATTTCTTTACAACTATCTTAATACTTTTATATGTAAAATAATTAGAAAAATCATATTATGAAAAAAAAAGCGATGACCTTTATGTGACCTTAAAAAATTGATTTATTTCAAAATTGGTTTTATCATTATTTGTTCTTTTTGATGCATCTTTTGTCTAAAACGTTTTTTCATATCTTCTATATTTTTTTAGATATTTGCCTGGGGCGTTTAAAATGGCACACTTGTTATATAAATATATAAATAGATATGTAAATTATTAATTTGTTAATTATAACTCTAACTAAAATTTTTATGTAGAATAATGAAAAATTATGTTATTAAAAAATCATACAATTTCCATTTTAAAAAATGGAGATGACCTTTATGTGACCTTAAAGATTCGATTTTTTCGAAAATTGATTTCATCAATGATTGATTTATTTGTGCCCCTTGATATTTTACATTTGTCTGAACCGTTTTCTCGTATCTTTCACATTTTTCGAGATATTTGTTTGATGGGGTATTTAAAATAACATACCCTGTATATATGTATATGTATATACATATACAGGGTCTGCGAACAAAAAGTGTCCACCATCTATATTTCAGAAATGGCTTAAAATTATGAAAAATATCGAAATGTACATGTTTGATCATTTCGAGGGGCAACTCAGAGGATTGGGAGTCGTCTCCCCAAGGGATTGCCCTATAAGAAAACTCCAAATCCTTAAAAATTTCAAATGGAACCTCTTATATTGTATATCGTTAGAAAGAGCATAAAATAAGAAAAACTTTGGCTCAAACCAGAGGTTGATACATTAACTCATTCGGAAATTATTTTCCAAGCAAAAATAAAAAATTAAAATAAGAAGAATCTTCATGAATGTTTGTTTGACGTTTACGTGCGCGTTTGCGAGAGTTCGTTAAGAGTTTAGAAAGGTAATTTTCTTGCTAGAAGCATTTAATAATTTACTTGCATTTACTTAATAGAATGTATAAAATCAACGAGGTCGGGAAATATTCTGCAGATATTGAGTACTGTTTACAAATACAAACCAAATATGACCATTTCAATCAGTTTCTACGAATGTAAGCAGCTGTAAATTACTGGAGCACAGAAATGGTCATAACTCGGAAATAAGGTCAAATAGGACATATGTTTATATTTTTTCATTGTTTTCGTGTCCTGAATCTACCACTACAATACTTCCCACTTATTAGGAAACACCTGTATGGATATGTATGTATGTACATATAACATAAGTACAGTTGTCGAATGTCAAACGTTAAGAAATGTAGAAGATTAAGAACAAGATGATAAGGCTATGGTCCATTTGATGCTACAAATGCTTTGAAGCGTTCTTCATCTTCTTCGTTTTTCTTCACTGAAAGAAAAGAGAAGAGGAATACTTCGAAGAGCATTTGTAATGTTAAATGGATCGCAGCTTAAGTAAACATACATGGAACTACACACCATTAATTTTTAAAACTATAAGAGGAATGACTAAAGGTGGAATAATTACGACACATGTAAGGAATTACACAGACTAAAACCAAAGGAGAATATACGAGACAATGCAATAAAATTTTATATGTAACAAAAACAGATGGAATTATTCTGTATGGTCAAAATATTGCAAAAATATTGGAGATACAGATTGAAAAAGTGCAGAAAGAAGAAGAAAGATATATAATATTTGAAAAAGATTATATATTTTATTTTTTAATTATATTAAATAAATGAAAAGCACTAAAAAAATATAAAATAAAAAAATTTTTTTTATAGAACCAACTTCAAAAAAGCTCTAAAAAGTAAAACAAAATAAAACTTTTTTATTTTTTTTTAATTTTTTCTTACTTTTTAGTTTTTTTGAACTCAGTTCTAATTTTTTTAAATTTTTGAGCAATTTTTAAAATTTTAATTGTTTCTTCAATTCTTTTAAATAGATTTATATATCAATTTCTATGTGACATAACAGTCACGTGTAAAATTTAATATTTCATGATAAAAAATTAAATATAATTCATTTTTAACCAACTTCAAAAAGGAGGTTCTCAATTCGGCGAGTATGATGTACGTGGATATGTGTATGATTTTTTCTGAAACTACTGTATGAATGCGGTTTTCACTGTAGAGCAATCGTTGTTCCGGAAAGTTTTAGTACATAAAACATCGCGTAGAACATCAGGGTACGGAACAGTAAGGAAATTATGCATACTTAATAATTACATTAATTACAAGCAAATAATAAATTATTATTTTTGATTCGTATCAATTGAATAACGCACTAAAGAAGTATGAATTGAGAAAAAAAAATTTTTTTATAAAAGAATTTCAAAAAAGCTCTAAAAAGGATTTAAAAAATAAAAAAATAAAGAAGTTTTAAAAAGGGTATGAAATAATAGAGAGGAATTTTAAGAATTCCTTTTAATGTTTTGAAGTCGGCGCCAAATTAATAATATTTTTAAAGTATTTTTTCAATTTTTTGAAGTCGGCGCCAAATTAATAATTATTAAATCAATTTGACGTTGCCTTCAAAAAATTGAAAGTAATATTTAGTGTTTTTTTTTTTGCAGAACTGGTGCGCACTCAATGCACATTAAAGCCGTCGTACACACAAATCAACGTAAAGTATGTTTAATATGAACGGGTTAAGTCACGAAATCTTCAATATTCTTTATTATACTATTTGGTAAAATATGTATTAGGTTTTTTATCAGAGAGTCGAAATATTTGCATTTTACTTTAAATATTAGAGATTAAATTAGTATACAACGGCTTTAATGTGCACTGAGTGCGCACTGCCAATGAAAAATGCTATTAAAAATATCTTTATTTGGCGCCGACTTCAAAAAATTGAAAGAAATTCTTAAAAGTATTATTTCATACATTTGAGAGCTTTTTTTATTTAATTTTTTTATTTTTTATTTGTTTTTTAAAGTTTTTTTAAAAGCCGTCTTA
The DNA here is from genome assembly GCF_048541705.1 of Temnothorax americanus. NCBI lineage: Eukaryota > Metazoa > Arthropoda > Insecta > Hymenoptera > Formicidae > Temnothorax > Temnothorax americanus. The sequence continues at coordinate 186,927 of NW_027509798.1, read as the reverse complement.
TTAAAAAAAAAAATTTGTTTACGTTGGCTCATCGCATGACAAGAAAAAGCAAATGTGTTTCTTTACATTTTTAAATTGATAAAACTGATGCTATAAATCATGATTACATCAATGATGGAGATGGCTACAGCGTGTTTTATGTATAATATATGATTTTTTTAAATTTATGATTAAGGTATCATAAAATTAAAAAAAAAACAGACGAAAGAAAAAAGAAAAAAAGGAAAGAAAAGAGCCAAGAGACAGAAAAAAGGAGAGAGAGAAAGAGGGAGACAGAGAGACAGAGAGAGAGGGAGACAGAGAGAGAGATTGATTGATTGATTGATTGGTTTATTTTATGCCATAGTCACAGACTTTAATGAATAATACAAAGATACACATGATATAAACAAAAGCGAAAAATAAAAGACAGAAGAGAAAGAGAGAGAGAAGGGGGGAGAGCAGAGGGGGAAAGAGTGAGAGAAGGGGAAGAAAGAGAGCGAGAAAGAGAGAATTAGTGAGAATAAGAAAAAATAGCTGCAAAATGCAAAAAGAGACAAAATTAGGACGACAGGATATGAATTTAAGGGAATAGATGAGGATAAAATTGAATAATAGGACATGAACAAAAATCAGAGAGAATCAGAGTAGTTATACTAAGGGAGTTCCAACTCGGGAGCTCCGAGGGGGGGTGAGGGAGAGGGGTATCGGATTACGCGGGGGAGTGAGGGGGTGAGGGAGGGGGGTATCGGGATTCCCCGGTGGGTGAGGGGGAGGGGGGGGTATCGGGTTACACAGGGGTATTAGGTTACAAGGAGTAACGCGGGGGTGAAAGGTGGGGGGAGGGGCGGGGTATCGGGTTACACAAGGATATTGGATTTCGCGGGGGTGAGGGGGAGGGGAGTATCGGGTTACACAAAAATATCGGATTTTTCGCGGGGTGGGGGGAAGGGGGGTTGACCTTGACATACCACCGGGATGACTCACCGGGATGAGTCACCGGGATGACTCACCTGCGCCGCTGGTCCGCGCCGCTGGTCCGCGCGGAGAGAGGGGGTCCGCGTTCGCGTTCGCGGTCGCGCCGCGGGTCCGCGTGGGGGTTCGCGGGGGTCCGCGGGGGCCGCGTGGAGGTCCGCGGTTGCGCCGCGGGGTCCGTCGGGTCGCGGGGGGGGGCACGTTCGCAACGACGCCGCTAGGCGGCGTACAATGGGTAAGACTAACTCGATAGCGCACTGCGTAGGAGCGTGTATTTTTGTCGATGACGCATCGAACCTGTCGGGACACGTTCGTCGTAAACAACATTTTTCTAGGAAAAAAGGGGGTGTTATCTCGTAGACTAAACAATTTCGCGCTATTTTTTACGACGCAGTACGTAAAAAAACAAAGGAAGAAATGACGTCATCGGGACGATGATGGACCCGATAACGCATCGAACCTGTCGGGACACGTTCGTCGTAAACAACATTTTTCTAGGAAAAAGGGGGTGTTATCTCGTAGACTAAACAATTTCGCGCTATTTTTTTACGACGCAGTACGTAAAAAACAAAGGAAGAAATGACGTCATCGGGACGATGATCGACTCGATAACGCATCGAACCTGTTGGAACATGTTCGTCGTAAACAACATTTGATAAAATATAGGTAGGGATGGACATGCACGCAAAGAAATTACATCGTTCATTTAGTTGTAAAAAAAGCCTGTTTATTTAACTCTTTTTTACATAATATATATTACATACTAAAAAACTAAAGCTGCGAGCTCACAATCGACTATCTGATTCATATTGAACGCATCGCTAGCGTATATTACATTCGACGCTTCCTTGGGATCCTTCACAGTGGACGCGATATCGGAGAACTGCGCAAACTTTGCATCGACCGTCGCAAGTATTTTGATCAAACGATCGAATCTCGCATCGATGCACGATCGAGATCGAACATACGATGCATCGTCGATTCGGTCATTCTCAAGCATACGTTTGCAGATTCGAGACGTATGAGTTTGATGTTATTAACTGTACAAACTCTCACCGTTAGCGGTCCAACGTTTATAAAACTATGAATATCTTTGAAGTCATTGCGAAAGAAATTCTGAATATTTTGCCGTTGCTCGTATAGTGCCTTCCACGTTTCGAGAGACAACAGCAGTTCCTTTCCTCGGCGAGGATCTCCAACGGCGATCTCCACGTAGCTCGGTGGACCCACGTTGATACCAATTTCGAGGAATTTGTATTCCATAGCTGTCAGCGCGTATCGTCTGCTGAGTATACGAACCGCGCGACGATCCAACGAAATGCTGTATAAAATAAATGAAATTAGTTTTATTTATAGTAAGTATTACAATTTGCTAAGATATAAAAACTGGGGTAGGCTTTATATGTTTTTTTATCCTAAACAAAACTTACCTATTACATTTCTTCTCATACGTTTGAGTTTCAACGTCGTGAATCGGCACGTAATAATTCATGGTAATTATGCGTTTTGCACCGTTGTTGCTGCTACTGCTGCTGTTGCTGCTATTGCATCCTTCAAAGGAGAACATTTTCGCTCTCTAGACTCTGAGAAGTTGACCGTCAGTACAAACGATTGCGACAAGACTGATCATATAAAATTAATCGAGTATACGCGACAATTCTCAAAGTAATGATGTGGTGGGGGAAAGGGAGAGGGGGAAATAATGTTTATAGAACTGCGCAGTGGATTTTTTTTAAGAGAGGGGGAAGTAAAACCTACTCTAACGGTGATGATTGGAGAGGGGAAAGGGAGTAAGAAATAAAACATTATAAAAAGTTATATATAATTTATTTATTAAAAAAAGATCGCAAATCCTTATGGCGTCGCGCGCGACCACCAGTTAAATAGTTTTATTACATTTTGTAACGCGCAATTCTTTTTATGTTTTCCGCATCGCATGGTATTGGTGTCATCTAGTTTATTCAAAGATTCGATATCTTCGTAATGCGCATCCAGAGTCTCGACGATTAGGTTTTTTCGCGCATAATTCTCCAGCAGATCGACCAGCCATTCTCGTTTTTGGCATCCCTTGACGTACACAAGAGTCGGCATCTCGTCGTCATCGTCTTCTTTGTCTTCTTTTTTGTCTTCTTCTATACCAAGCACGGCCGATGTAATCAGGTGTTTTACCATACTGTACGGCACGTTTCCGTCTTCCCATCGTAATCCATGGTGATTGCGAATCAACCAGGTAGCGCACGATTTGTCGGATTTTGTGAGGAGATTCCACGGCATGGGGTAATTAAAGATGTGATGCGTCAGAACGCAGCCTTTTCTCAGCACCGCCACCTCCTTCACGACAAATTTCATCCCGACGAGGAATCCTTGCAGGTCCACGAACGTTGGTACGGACATGACGAGATTTCTTTATCTTTCTCTCGCTCGTCGATGCGTCATTCGAGAGGAATGACGCGCAACTCTGCAAACCGTCTCGCGACACTCTGATTTATACTTCCCCCTCCCTTACTCCTTTCAATAATTGTATCGGAGATTGATGGAAAGAGAGAGAAAATATTTACGTCAACGTTGCCGCGAACATTCAGACTATTTTGCGCACCACGTTCGTCAACGGGTTGTACTCAATCACGCGGTCGTGTATGATGAGACAGTACGCGGAAGTATTCGGCGGTACGTTCTCCATGCAGTCGAATTCTAGTCTAACATCTACGGTAGCGTTTTTGACGGATTCGTTTTGGCGAGAGCAATCGATGATCACAAACGGACCGTTACGTAGAAAAGTCGAAACGGTGAGACTCGGCTCGAGATATTTGTATCCGTAGTATCCCTTGCAGAAACGAGCGTACATATCGTACAGAATCGCCCATCTATGTTTACCAAAGTCCAAATTCAGATCGTCGTACGGATAAACTTCCGAGTTTAGATAGAGTTTTACGTTGGTCAAGTTGCAGTCGTCGAATCGGCTTGTGTCGGCGGACATGACGTTCTTCCAACCCGTCTGCAGAGCGAAGACGACGTATCGCGGTTTCTCGAGCTGGGTCGCGGTCTTAATGGCCCACGAATGCTTGGTCGTGTTCTGCAACAGGGGATACTCGTACAGATCCCACGAACGGAAACCCATACTTAAATATCGTCCGTCTTCCAAAATGCGCAGCATCGACAGCTTGTTGATCTTGTTCAATACCACGTGAGGCATTCGCCATTGTATCTTGAGTATTTTGATAGTAGGCTCCAACGCGAGACTTCCCACCAGGGAATTGTTGTCGTTGCGCGCTCGTATCAAGATCAATTCGTGACGAGCGTTGATCACCACACGTTTGTAATCCTCGCAAAATCCCAGTAACAAGTTGAGCGGTACGCAGAAATTAAAATATCCATTCGGGTTATTATGTGGTTCCCAGCCCGCGTTTCGCAGGATCACGCTTCTGTCGGACGAAACCGTAACGTAGTTCTTGAGCGTGCTGGTTATTCCTACGTTTCTGCAACGATCAATCTCCATACCGTCGAGCTCGTATCGAATCTCGTCAAACATGAACGCGACGCAATTAGTACCCAATACCACGTTATCGGCTTGACCAGCTGCTCTGGTCACCGTCAATGTTCCTTCGACGTGGAGAAAACTTTCGCACGGCAACGTATACAGATCCTGCTGTTGTATGGGTATTCGTATCTCGTCGCTATACTCGAACGTTGTGTTGGCGTACGGGTGGTACGTGTGAGTCTCGATCTTGACGATGCGATCGTCAAAGACCGGCTCGCCTCCGATGTTAAGAATTTCAGTCATCGTTCAGATGTTTCGTACCGCGAATCCCAGAAATTGTAAAAATTTAACGTTCGATGCGTTGAGCTTCTTTCTCGTTTCTGTTTTCGTCTCAGTTTTAACGCTACCGAATGTCGATTTGATGATATTGTCGATCGTCGCAGTCGTAAAGATATTCTTATTTGTCGCGTGCTCCGAGTCGTTCAACACGAGCATGTCACACGTCGCACGTTATCGCTGTAGCCGTCGTACGTGCAATCTGACGGTGATCTCTTCTCCTCGAAAATCGAGCAATCGTCCGTCTTGATCCGTGACGCGTATCGTTAGATCCGTAACGCTTCGCGCGATGATCGGCAGATAAATGATCTGCGCCGGCGTTTCCGATATCTTATATCCCGGTGGTACGCTCGGTGAAAATTCGTGTATCGTGTGAACGCGTTTGCCGTTGCTGTACGCACCCGCGGTTACGTTACACTCCACGCGGATAATGTTTACGTTGATAATATTAATCGACGCGTCCGACTCGTGCCACTGTCTCGGCTGCAATATACGCTTCGACGAGAATCCCAGCAGCAATCCGACGTTGTTCGGTTTGTTAAAGTTCACTCTGAAAGCGCACTTGATCTCGCTCTTCATCGTATTGTAATTTGCGCGGAGCACTATCGGGTATTCCGCGGCCTCGTCTTCGTAGCTGTTTGCGCGAATGGTCGCCTCTCGCGCGATATTCGCGACCGACGTACAATCATCGTTGGAACGATTTACGCGTCGCGGGCGTTTTCGTGAAATTTCGCGTTTCAAAAACTCATTTATGGCTCGTATCTCGTACGATCCCTCGGGAATCGTAATTTCCGTGTCATCCTCGTCGAAATAAAATTTATTGTTCGAAGAATTCACGTTCGGAATCGTGTGATAAGTCTCAAAGCACGATAGACCGAGTTCGTAGTCACCGTCGCTCAGATCCACTGCGGGAAAATAGTGCTCCGCGAGGATGCTGCTCTTCCCCGTCAGCGTGAACGTTATAGACATGTCGGTGGAAACCGTTAACGAATACTGAGTCACCACAGCGCACCGTCAGGCTTTAAATTAGCGTCGATCGTCCGGAGAAATTGCAGGCACAATTGTCCACAGATGTTCTGATCGTATCGCTGATAAGACGTGCAATTGTACTCGATCTTCGTCACGCTCGGCCCGAAATATTGCACCAGTTCTTTCGGTGGTCGAAGATTGCCGAAACTGTCGAAATATACGACTCGATCTTCCCTCTTCGCGTAAGGTAAACGGCCCAGTTACAGGCACTGTCCTAGTTTCCGGCACCGACGGTACATTTATATTTGTAATAAATAAAGTTTTCGTCAAATATTAAAAAAATTACAAGCAAATTAAAGAGCGTTTTTTACTGTTGATTATTGCATAAACACTTTTTTTTTAAATGTTTCGTACTTAAATTACCGACAGTGAATGGGGCGACTCGCGCGTTTCAGTGGCTCCCGAAGGGCATTCCTAGGTGACACACCTTAGTGGTAGCGAACGTCAAACTGCTGATTTTTAGTATTATGTAAGTATTAAAACGTCATAATGGTTATATGAACATGTTCAGCACGAATCACATTATCGATTAGATAAGTAATAGTTTATCTGTATGTTAGTTTTTCCCTTAAATTCCCGATGCCAAGAAGTGCGTCACGTAATGAAGGTTATGTTTCACTTTTTGGCACAGAGTTTGTAATATGTTGCATCTTTAATTTTGCTTTATTATTCTAGAAATTGAGGTAGATTTATTGATACTTGTAACTCGAAAATTTATGATAAAAAACATTTTTTATGAAAAAATCAATTCTAATGAATTTTTATGAAATTTGTTTGAAATTTATTAATTATTCAACACATTTTGACACTTTTTTTACGCTACAGATAAAGTTTGTTTTCTGTGTTTTATTTTCACCTGTCTTATTTTTTGTATTTTAATGTAATATATAAAAAATCTGTTGTAACAGAGTAAGCACAGATAGAGAAAAAAGTGATGGAGACTTTGGACTCTTCGAAGGTAGCTAATTTATCTCATATATCTTATATTATATGTAGTTTTTGCATAGAGGTTGACAAAATATAATACCTACAAGAGAGCTAATTAGTAATTAAACATTGATTATTACAGCTAAAATTATACGCAGGACAATTTAAGTAACTGTGACGTCTCGAAGTGCCGAAAATTGGGCCCGTTGGTGCCATAAAGTGCGGCAGAGCACTTCGATAGTGCCAAAAACGCCGGCAGTAACGAGCATTATAAAAATAATTATTTATTTATTAGAACTGAATGATTTAACTAAAAATATAGGTGAATCTTACTCAGAAAGCTTTAATGCACGTGTTAAAATAGTTTGTTTGGGGTTTAACAATATATCGCGTTCGTAAATAATAGAAAATCAGGGCCGCTGCTATAAAGGTGCCTATAACTGGGCCGTTTACCTTACGCTACCCAATGAGTACCGGGACCCGCTGCGTCGTCCAAATTCACAATACCACTCTCGTTTCGACGTACACCGCCGATCGGTAACGAATCACGCATGAAGACACCTCTGAAGAACGGTACGCGCAAACGCCTTGCCAGTTGATTCAATTGTACGTTAGTCGTAATACCCGCGGGCATATTTAACGTTTTTTTGACGTTTTTTTTTTATTTTTTGACGCTACTCCTCGCCCGCGTTTGTGCGGGCCGAGATACAGCCCTTGTCCGTATTTGTACGGAGCGAGATAAAGTCCGCGACCTTCCGCGGCGCGATTGTGACGTTGCATCTCTTCCAGCTGACGCCGCGCGGCTTTGTTATCGTTCACGGCTTTTACGACTGCCGCCGCTCCGCCGGCCAGAGAACCGAGAACTCCCAACAACGGTAGAATCGGCAATACGCCGCCTCGTTTCGCTGTCGGAAGTATCCGTTTTTTCATTAGATTTTTTTTCTTCGCAGTTTTCGATTTTTTCGTTTTCAAACCCATTCCAAGCTTCGTCTTAGCCTTCATGGTCGCCCAGACGGCTGTAGCGGCAGCTCTCTCTCCGAGAGTCGAATCTCTCGCGGTAATGCGTTTTCGCGCTTCCGCAGCGAGTATCTCGTCCGCCGCGTGTCTCTCGGTGAGATCGCGGTTACGCGAATAGGCTATGTCGTGCTCGCGACACGCCGCGTCCAATGGATTAATACCTTGATCGCCTCTCGCCAATCGTTCTTGTAAACGAGTTCCCGGACCGCAAAATTGATAGCTGGGAATGTGTAATTCGAACGGAAGTGCGTTTATCGCGCGATTTAACAGGCCTCCGCCATTTTTTTTCGTTGACATTCGCCGCAATCCTTTATCATTGGCGCGGGACCGTCGATGTGCGTTCGCTGCCACGGTCGATTGTAATGTTCGTAACAGCGACGATATGTCTGAACCTCCAAATCCGCCTTTAAATGTTCCGGAAGCTTGTCCCACACGTAGTGGACGTGATCGCCGCACGTTTGCAGCAGAACGGCTTTCGGCACAAATTGCAGCTGTTCGGCGCTCAAGTCGCGAATATCGGAAGGTCTCGACAGTAGGACAAACATTTTTGCTACTGAGCGATTCGCGGTTCCGCTCGCCTATAAATAGGCGTTCGAGTCAGCCAGAAAGTCGGCAGTGTGGAAAGAAATGAGATTCGTGCGACAACCGTTGGCGATTCGCGTGACGAATTGCGACGACAGATCACGGTCGATGGGAGGCAACGTGGAGAAACGCAAGCACGGTACGATGTTACCGACTACTATACGCGCGATCATTTGCGGCCCTTCGAATTGCGGTAAAACCAACGTTCTGATTAGTTTGCTGGAAAGTCCGCACGGTGTACGTTTCGAAAACGTGTACGTGTACTCGAAATCGCTGCAACAGCCGAAATATCGATATTTGGAGAATTTGTTGACATCGATCGACGAAATCGGTTATTTTACGTTCTCCAATAACAGTGACGTCATTCCACCGAGCGACGCACGTCCAAACTCGATCTTCGTCTTCGATGACGTGGCGTGCGATAAGCAAGACGTTGTGAGAGAGTATTTCTCAATGGGCAGGCACTCGAGCGTCGACTCCTTCTATCTCTGTCAGACGTATGCGAGAATACCTAAACATCTGATACGGGACAACGCGAATCTGCTGATCCTGTTCAAACAGGATGGTACCAATTTGAAACACGTGTACAACGATCACGTGAATACCGACATGTCGTACGATGAATTTTGCTCGTTGTGCCACGATTGTTGGCAATGTAAGTATGGATTCGTAGTGATAGACGAGGACAGCGCGCTTTCAAACGGGCGATACAGAAAAGGATTTAACGTGTTCGCGATACCGCAAAAGCGGTCAGTCGTTGCCGATACGTTGTCGAAGGTGAAACATTAGCGTTATTACAGAGAGAGATCGACACTCTGCCTTTTTTTGTTCCGCGATGGCTGCGATCGACGGGGGCGAGACGATTCGCGAGAAGGTTGTAAAAGATATTGCAAAGACGAGTAATTCGATTCGCAAGAAACTTCGCGCTTTGAAGACCGGTAAGATCGAAAAGGACATTGAGTTGGACACGCACTTTAAACCCCTCATCGGGCCGTTGAAAAAGATCGTTGACAACTCGAACTTGACCGCGGTGAAAAAAGAGGAGCCGACGGAGAGCGACGCTGACGCGAAAATCGAACCGCTATCCGTTCAACAACGCGGGGAGGAGGAGGATGCTACACCGAAGAGAAAGAAGAAACTGACTCCTGGCCGGATCTGTCATCGACACCGTGTAAATCTGATCAATCGAAACAACCGATAACCTCTACACCGATAACCTCTACACCGACGCGAACCGTGCAACGTACAAGTCCCGAATTTCTTGAAACCGCGAATGTTTTCGAAACCACGGACGACTCGATCAGGACGACCGTTCATAATCGGTTGCAAACGTCGGAGGGTCGAAAATGGTTTATAGAATCGTTGGAAGATCACTTGGGTCCACTGAATCGAATTTACATCGCAGATGTTTTGGGCCCCTGTCCATCGATGGACATAGCGTACGGCGTTTATCTCGGCAATAATAAATTGATGCTCGGTAATAAAAGTTTTGACGTGGACAAAGCGGATAACATTTATATCGACGGCGTACGATACGCCGGCACACCTGGTATTTACGAGTTGATCTTCAAAAAAATACCCGATGACGCGATCTACACGGAGGACAATAAGATCAAGTACAGGAGTATATTGTTGGCAACGAGTGCTCATAAATACAAGCCTCTCGGGCGACTAAAGGGCAACGTGGGATTCAAGTATCGATTTATAATCTCACCGTTGATGTCTACCGAATCCAAGAAGAAAAAATCCGGAAAGGGATTATCCATGCCTCGCGCGATGACGCTAACCGACAATAAGATCGACTACGTGCACTGGGACGACCCCAACGAGCTGGTGGATCGTCTGCAATTGCTCGACGCTTCGCGTCAAGCTGGCAACAATGCCCACGACAACGAGATCATGTCGATCATCGAGGAACTTCGCGAAGCCGGGCTTATTTAAATTAAACCATGCGACGGCGATCCGTTCAATCAGCGTTGAAATGCCGATCAACAAATTTGGATTGTTCGAGCACAGCGGAGACGCGACGAACGCCATTTCGTACCATCGATGGAGCGGATTAATGAGAAATTTTGTGCGCAATAACGCTCTGTGTCGCGCCGCCACGGACTTTGACGCAAAGTTGCGCAAGATTTGTCGCGTAGCGCAACCTGAGACTGACGGTGACGCGGTTAACAAACTGTACGTTGATCAATTCTTTAAAATGTTGAACAATCAACGAAAAGAATCAGACGAGAAGCTGACTGCGTTCGAGAAGGATCTGCAAGCGTTACGGACTGCGATAAACAAGCTTCGCCATTCGAGTACCGTTGAATCGGACGCGACAACGAACAATAACAACAACAACAACAACAACAATGGACAAACGGTTCAGCAAAAACGACTATCGAAAGGCGTCGAGTGAAGAGAAGCAACGGTTCATTAAAGGCCGAATCACACTACGGGTTGCAGGCTCGGTTGCGGTTGAGGTTACGGTTGAGTGTTGGAAATCAACCAATCAGAACGAAGCAGTTCGCCGGTTAGGTTGCAGGTTATACGGGTTGCGGGCTCGGTTGCGGTTAAGATTACTACGGTTGAGTGTTGAAAACTAACCTAACAATGTCACAAATTAGTGAACTAATTATCTTGGAGCGAAAACGCAGAATTGCATCTGCGTGTCTGTTGCTTCTTGCATTAGCTGATAAAAAAGTATATAGTCGTTCTGTGTGGACCAAGCCGTATTTGTTGCGAAGAAAGCATCGTGGTATGCATCATAACCTATTTCTGGAACTTGCGCTTGAAGATCCAAATCGATTTCGTAGGTAAGAGTTTATTGTGTAATTAATTAAAATATATACAAATATATTAAATAATCTTAAAAAAATAAACACAAAGATTAGTTTAACTTAAAAACAATAATAACTTGAATCATATTTACAGATGTCTGCGAATGAACATTGATGTCTTTCAATATCTTCTTGAAAGAATTGCACCTTTTATTGAAAAGAAGACAACACATTTAAGGGAAAGTATACCTCCTGCTGAGAGGCTCTTTGTGACCTTGCGTCATTTGGCTACTGGTATGATATCTTGTGCAAGTACAATATAATACATATTTCTTTTGTGAAATAATTAATTATGTTTTAATTTGCAGGAGAATCACAGGAATCACTTAGCCTACAGTTCAGAATTGGTCAAAGCACAATATCGTCAATAATAAGAGAAGTATGTGCAGCATTGATCAGTATTTTAAAAGATAAATTTCTCCGAATGCCAACATCTGCAGAAGAATGGAATATTGTTGCGAACGATTTTGGACAGAGATGGAATTTTCATCATTGCATCGGTGCAATGGATGGGAAACATGTGCGAATAGATCCTCCTCTTTCATCAGGATTAGCCTATTACAATTATAAAGATTTTTATAGTATTGTATTATTGGCTGTCGTCGATGCACAATTGAGATTTATATACATTGATCTAGGCACCAATGGGAGAATGAGTGATTCCTACATATGGAATAAATGTAGCCTGAAATCTCATTTGTACAGCAATAATTTTCCTTTGCCTCAACCATCTCCACTTCCTGGATGTGTCACCAATTTTCCATATGTATTGGTTGGTGATGAGATTTTTCCTCTGACAACAAAATTACTTATTCCATATCCAAAAGATCAATGTCGCAATTGGTTAGACAGGAGAATTTTTAATTACAGGTATGATCTAAATCTTCATATTATGAATTCCAGTTATGAATTGGACGAAAATTGACACATTATAGATATTAATGTTAATCAGAGATGTCAATATAATTATGTGCTACATTATTTTGATAGACTGTCACGTGCCAGACGTTGTTCAGAAAATGCATTTGGTGTGCTAGGTGCAAGGTTTCAGATTTTTCGGACAGCTATGAGATACGATCCTGATGAAGCAATTCGAATCACAATGCTGCTGTCTCCATAATATGTTACGTAGTCAATCTACAGGTTGTGCCATGTATACCCCAACAGAATTCCTCGATGAAGAAAATGTTTTAACGGGTCACATGAGACTTGGTGAATGGAGACAAGAATCAGCAAATGGCTTAGCACAATTGTGCCATCAAGGTGGAAACCGCCATGCAACTGATGCCTGCGTTCTTCGAAACACTTGGAGTGCATATTTTAATGGACCTGGGGCTGTACCGTGGCAAGAGAGAATGGTACTCGGTCAAAACGCATAATAAATATACAGAAAATTTACAAGAAAAAAAGAAATTTTTATACAATATATTAAAACTCAAGGCAAGAAAAGAAACAAAGAGCTATAATAAAAAAAAATAATGTTTGCTGTACATAACATCTTTTTATTGTTACTTAGATCATACCTAAACCTAAACACCTTTTATATGTAAAGCTGACAGATTGTCAATGACAATTTACGGAAATTCTATATGTACTATTATAAAATAAATAAAATAAAGAATTTTTGCATATACGTCCTATTTCTTTTAACTTAACACAAAATAAAAAAGTATATCTTATGGATTAAATGATAATTATAAAATAAACAATGTTTTATTAATATTGCGATGAAATGTTATTAGAAAAATTAATACTTGCTTATCTTATTGATTGAACCCTTAAAATGAATAATTAATAATCCACAATTAAATATGCATTATATGACTAATAGAAAACAAAAAAATACTTTTATTTGATCATTTGGTATCACTATACTTGTCAAAATTCGTTAAGTTATCATAAGTGCTTGAAAATTGCACAGTAAAAATACTTAGTTTATTTCTAAATAAAAAATGTAAATTAGACGACGCACTAGGTTTACCACATTAGTACTAATAATACATGCATATACTACTATAGAAAATTTATCTTAATTGTCATCACAGTTACTCTCAATTTATCTAAATATAAATATAAAAAATTGTTAAACTAAAAAACTGAAGAATATTTATTACAAGAATATGTACGTAGTATAAAATTATATGTAACCGTAACAAAATTTATAGCAAATGTTAATATTTTAAGTATAGAATTTATGTTGAGATCATAGACTTTTCAAATAAAAAAATTAGTATTCCAGTTTGAGATATATGTGATATAATATTTAATAAATCGTTTAAACTAAAAATATAAAAAATAAAATGTTTTGTTTTTTGTTGTGTTTGTTGTCTTAACTAGCAGTAAATAGCACTTTCATTATTTCTTGCTCCAAGAGTTTTCTACGTTGAGGAGACATTTCCCTCAATTTAGCTCCTACGTAAGCTGTAAAATGATCAATAGCATCCTGAGCAGATCGATCAGAAGACTGAGGAAGAAGTATTGGCTGTGAGGTCATCTGTTTGATTGCATCAACAGCTTCTTCCATAGTTAAACCACTTTTTTGCTTCTTACATGCCCTTCTTTTCGTATAAAGTGGTTCATCTCCTGTGTGTTTCCTTCCACTCACAACATGGGCAGAAGCAAGATTTTCAGGCGTTTTAATTAAAAGAGGTTGAGAAGTTAATAAGGAAATAGTTGAAGATTCTGACATAGATGACGTATTGTGACTTGGAATAACTTCTTGTAATTCAGAAGAGTTCTGCGAAGAAACGGTATATATTTGGCTGTCTTCAAGGGTTGATGTTAATGTCTAAAAGATTCAAAAACAAAAAATAATGATCAATTTAGTTGTGTTATATTAAATAAATGAGTAACTTATAATTTAATAACTAACTTATAAATTATAACTAACATAATACCTTCGAAGTTGCATCAAAATAAATTTGCATTGCTGTATCTTCAGTATCACAAGGTATTTCCAGAGATGGAACATTTGAACTCCGAACACTATCACTGGAATCCTGGCAATCTTTTTCATTCTGAGATTGAGACTGAGGTGATAGATGTGGTACTATAGGTACATATGGTGATAAATTAGATGTACTTTGTGCACTGGACATTGTCTTTTTTAAAAATTGAAGCTTTGTGTAAAGAGGCCATCTTGGCTTAAAAATTTCTTCAACGCCACTACCACTTCTCTTTGAGTCTCGTACTTTTCTATCATTGTCAAGAAATGTGCCCCTCATATTGTTCCACCGTTTTTTCACATGTTCAGCTATGAGAAAAACAAAAAATAATATAAAATATGTTTTTGCATATTATTTGCTAAATGGTAAAAGACATAAATCAATTATACATTACAATTCCAAGATGCTTAAAGAGAAATTTGAAATTTTTACCTATTCTATTACTAATAAATGTTATTTAATATGCGTCGTTATGTGAATTATAATTACGCAAGCTAATACTAATATCTAGCTGATAATACATGTCAAAAATTAGAAAAATTTTACTTACTTGTATATGGTGCACCCATTCTTTGGCTAATCTCTTCCCATTGTATTTCTTTTAAATCATTTCTACGATAATTAATCTGCGTGACATCCCATAAAATTGTTCTTACTTTCACTAAATCTATTAGTAATTGCTCGGCCTCATTAGTCCATATATCTCTTTTGGGAGGCATTTTGATACAGATAAGAAGAATTACAGCTATATAGTATACAATAACTAACCCGCCACACGAATATGTACAGTCGGATTCTCGCAGCCTATACAGTTGCAATCGCAAGGTTAAAAAATAGGCTCACGTCTAAATTATAACCTGCAACCTAGCCGTCGAACTGCTTTGTTCTGATTGGTTGGTTTCCAACACTCAACCGTAAAGGTACCATTTCATGCGCAGTGTGCAGCCGCAGCAGTTCGCTGTGATTGGTTGAAAATTTTTTATAACATGACACACTTCCGGCGCAAAATACATTTTACCGCATCTCGTTCTTCTGTTTTGAAGTTCAGCCAAACGAACAAAGAGCAGCAAAGCTGGATTCCGTCCAGTCGGCCCAGTCGCTCGAAGTCAAAGTCAGGAAAGCAAGCAATATTTACATACGTACTTGGTGTAGTGTTTGCAACAAATGTTAAGGAATTAATGTATAATTGAGAGAATGGCGTTCAATGAGGTATAGAAAATGTTTATGAATAATTAATTGTAATGTAAGCAAAAGTCATAACCTCAATTTGTCAATATCACAAACGTAATTGATAAACCGCAATTATTATAATTTTTTTAAGCTTGGTTATTATAAAAGTAATCTTATAATTTAGAAATTTATAATTTATTCTCTAAATAAAGAAATTTTGGTAGTATTACTTTTCTGCTTTTTAAATCGTTTAATGAAAAATTGCACATGTATAAACAATATAATATAAATGCGTTGACTATTAATTTATTTTTCTGTTAGATAAAACGTGTTAATACTTGTGGAATTTGTGAAGAAAAGAATCATTAATTTCAAATCATAAATGCTTGGAAGGATATAAACGTTACTTCACTGATGGAAACAGATATTTTTATCCAGTATGCGGTAAATATAAATGATAATAATGTGTGCTGTAGACTGTAGATTCTTGAAAAATGATAAAAATAAATGATATAACTGTGTATATAATGTATGTGATGATTTTTTTATATAGATAATGGGTTAATAATGCGACGAAGTGCTATGTATAATGGTGTAGAAAGCATTGTACTTGATGAGCCATTGTACTTGATCGAGTCATCCAGAAAAAAATACAGGTGAACATGGTGCGGTTGAAGAACCTTCTTCAGTCAATAATTCTTCTGATTCAACGGAATTAGAAGAATTGCTTATAGAAGAGGTTTCAAAATGGGAAGCATTATACAATTATAATCTACCTTTAATACAACGTAATAGAGCAATAACTGGTGAAGCATGGAAAGCGGTTTCGGAAGCTCTGCAAGGTATTACAAATATGTGATATTGAATAACCTGTGAATATAAATGTTTAAACCCTTTGGATGAAAATAATTAGCTGTTTTGCTAATATATTTTATTTATTTTTATAGGACGTTTGAGTCCAAAAGAAGCTGCAAAAAAATGGAAGATATTACGAGATACTTATTATTGTAAACTGGCGGAAGAAAAATTACCTAGTGGATCAGGATGACCTACTACAAAGCGAAAATGGAAACATTTTGATCAGTTGGATTTTTTGCGCGATGTATCTTTAAGAAAAAAGTATTGCATTGTTTTAAAATTAATTCAACTTTGAATTAACATTATATAGCTTTCATTAATGTTTTAACTGATATAATTATATTATTAAAGAACAACTTCAAATCTTTCTAACGATGAGGAAAATGAAGAAAATATTCCACCGATTCCAAAGAAAAATCGATCTTGTAAGTATTTCGTGTTTTTAATATTTATCCTTGTGAAAATATAAAAAATTATCACTTATTTTGTATTGCTAGCAAACCTGTCATCAGAAAGCACAGAATCAAGTGTTGCAATCAACAAAATTGCAGATGCAATTACAACAATGAACGCTATCTCCGAGCCTATTAAATTACCAGCGTTACCACCTTTAGTAAAGCAAGATGAAGTAGATGGTCTATTCCTAATAATGGGTACACAAATTCGGAAGCTCCCAGAGAAAGAAAGAAACAACCTTATATTTGAAATAATGTCTTTCTTCAGAGAAAAAATATCACGTCTTTCTCATCTTTTGTGACTTTTTCATGCAAACAATGCAGGGTAGTGTAATAATTGCTTACACTAAAGTATTTTATTTTTTTTATTTTTTTTTTTAAGTCTAGATTAATTACTAGTACCAAAGTTTTTTTTCATTATTATTATCTTCTATGACTCTTATGTCTATTTCTATCAATGTAGATTAACTTTAATCTCGGTTTAATTTACCTTTCATCTTTTTCTAATTTTAAGAGTTAGATAAAGATAGAAAGTAAGTTAAACCGAGATTAAAATTAATCTACATTGGTAGAAATGAACATTATGCAAACAATGCAGGTTATTGTAAGAATAGCTTACACCAAAGTATTTTTCTATTATTATCCTCTTTTGTTACTTTTTCATGCAAACAATGCAGGGTAGTGTAAGAATAGCTTACACCAAAGTATTATTTTTTATATTATGTTCAAAAAGTCTAGATTAATTACTATGTTACATATTATAAAGATATATAATGTAAAATATTTATAACTAGTGGATTTCATTTATTTAATAAAGTATATTTCATTAATCATTTGGATTTCTTAAATAAACTTAGAAAAAGTATTAATCCTATATTGCTTATACAATTTAATAATTAATTACATTTACGCTTAATAGTACATTTTTAATAAGTTTTATTGTTAATTAAATATAAAATAATTTTTTTATTATATATATGTATATATTAAAGTCTTATTTATTTTTTTTACTGATATATTCGTGAAAATTGCCATGGAACGGCTCCTTCTTCATAAAAATACTCAGTGAATTTGTTTCGAATATCTGCAGCTATTCTTGTATGCGTGTGTGTAGAAGTAGCAGCAATGTCTTGGAAAGCAGAATTATTACTTGCAACTATATTTCTCCAAGTACCCGGTATTATTGATCCATCATTTCCTTCTCTATCAACCATTTCAGGTGTTATAAATGTTTCTCTTCTCGACAAATCTTGCTTACGAAGCCAATTATGCAAAACTATTGTTGCTTTTACCATTTTCTCAGTAGTATCAACTTTAGCAATAGTAGATTTTCTATAAAATCGCCATTGTGCAGCAAGTATTCCAAACGCATTTTCGATTACTCTTTTTGCTCGAGATAATCGATAATTATAAATCTTTTTCTCAGTCGTTAGTTCACCTCTGCCAGGATATGGACGCATCAAATATGAAGTTAGTGGGAATGCTTCATCTCCAACTATTACATATGGATATGTAGTACTTCCCTCATAAATTTCATCTGCAGCCGGAACATTCATTTTCTCTTGTGCAAATCTTTGACCCATTTCAGACTGTTTGAAAATCCCACCATCGCTTTGACGACCGAATGCTCCAATGTCAACGTAAGTGAAAAGATAATTAGCATCACACATAGCTAAGAGTACAATACTGTGGGTCTTTTTATAGTTGAAGTACGCTGAACCAGATTTTTCAGGACTCTGCAAAGTATAGATTAATTAAATTTGGCATTCAAATATTTTGTATTAGTATAATAAGTAGATAACTCTAGACATAATTTTTAATTGTATATGATAGAGATATGTACATACATAATTTATATATATATATATATATACCAGTTAAAAAGAGAGTATTTTATGATATTTTATACCTGTATGATAACATGCTTTCCATCTATAGCTCCAATGCAATGTGGGAAATGCCATTTCTCATTGAAGTCATGACTAATTGCTTTCCAGACACTTTCATTACATTGAACTAATACAAGTGGTGATAAGATTTCCCACAAGGCTTGACAAGTTTCCGAAATAATTTTTGATACTGCTGTTAAACTTACAAGGTATTGGTATGACATAGATGTCATGCTATCTCCACTTGCTAAATATCTACAATAAAAATAGAAGATTAGCAACATAACTTAAAAAGAATATTTATTTCATTATATCATATGTATACCTCAAACATATTGATAAGCGTTGTCCTGCTTCAATTGGTTCACGAATAGCATATTGTCGAGTAATCTTTGGGGCAACTAATTCCAATAATTCTTCAAATTGTATAGTATTCATTCGAAAATAATTTCGAAAGCGTAAATCTTCTAACTTTAATATAGGTAAAGCCGTATGGTAAAACCCATATCGTCGACGTTGTTCAAAAAATTCGGTTATCCAAGTACGTTTGTTTTTATAACGTCGCTTTTTCTTTGAAATTTCAGTTGCCCAAGCTATAACTGCACCAACAGTCGCCGTAATCGCAATTTTTTGCCTTCTTAAGTTTTCCACATTATATTTTTGAATTATTTGCTCACATGTTCTGTGCCACTCATATAATTGATGTTGATTGTATGACATTATCAGACTGTTAAAATTAATTTTAAACCGCAACCAAAAAATATATATATTTTAGGTTAAGATTAAATATGCTGCTGCCGCTATTCCTTTTCATGAGTAGCGAATGCAGCAAAAGCAGTTTAAAGAAAATTTGAATCACGTGACATTTTGCTGCCGCAGCGTGCTGCGTATGAAAAGGCACCTTAACCTCAACCGCAACCGAGCCTGCAACCCGTAGTGTGATTCGGCCTACGACGGCAAGGAACGGCAACGAACGACTCGAGAACGGTTGTTGGACAGCTGTCTAGCGGTTCGAGAACGCTTGTCGGACGGTTGTCAAACGGTTCAAAAACAGCTTAAAAACGATTACGAGCGGTTTAGAAACAGCTGCGAACTACGCGGAGACAGAAAAGGCTACAAACGGTTAAAGAACGTCGACGACGACGACGATGAGTGGTAAGAAGCAGTTAACTGACGACGACGACGAACGACGACGAACGATTCACGAATGGTTAAGAAGCGGTTACGAATGGTTCAGAAGCGGTTACGAACTCTTCGGAAGCGGTTACGAACTGTTCAGAAACTGCTACGAACGATGCACTAGAAGCAGAAACGGCGACAACGAAACATGAGACCGTTAAAATCAACCGATGTGGATAAAAATATCGAAAAGCGACGGTTGGTGGACGAATTGCACGCTCCGGCGAGAAGAAATTTTCCCCGAAGACATGTCATAGTGCGAGGGTACGACGACCTGTGGCAGGCTGACATCGTCGAGATGCGTCCGTACTCGCGTTTCAATGGAGGCTACCACTACATACTCACCGTCATCGATGTGTTGAGCAAGTACGCGTGGGCCGTGCCGCTTAAGGGTAAAGGTGGCAGCGAGACGGCTGACGCTATCGCTGAGATAATTCGAGATAGCGAGAGGTGCCCTAGTAATCTACAAACCGACATGGGGAAGGAATTTTACAACACCGACGTGCAACGTCTCGTCAGAAAACACGACATCAATCATTATTCCACGTATTCGGTGTTGAAAGCGTCGGTCGTCGAGCGATTCAATCGTACGTTAAAGAACAACATGTGGAAGATGTTTACGCTCAACGGAAATTACAAGTGGGTCGACGCATTGCCGCGACTCGTGTCGGATTACAACGCGCGCAAGCATCGAACCATCGGCATGCGACCCGTCAACGTTACCCCCGCGATCGCCGAAAGACTCTTGGCTACGGTGTACAGCGCGATAAAGATCGCGGGCCCGGCAAAATTCAAAGTGGGCGACTCGGTACGCGTCAGCAAATACAAGACAATTTGTAGGAACTATAGTATAATGCGGCATAGCAACTCGATCGTCCTTCGGTCGCATAAATATTTTCGTGCCCGCTTCGCGACAAGAGCGTTAGTTTTATGTTCGACGTTATTTTGTTAAAAAGCAGCGCGTCCCGGCAACGGGAAAACAGGCTCAGTCCTACAACGACCGCCGAAAGAGCCAGTCTCTCTCGTTTTCACGATTCTGTATTCAGTAATAAATCCTGACTAATATAATACATTTTAACGAGTGGCTTCCTCCCCTTACAAATTCAGAAGTGGGATCGAGGATCGGTATTCGAGAGTAGGTAAGCTAGGCCGGTTCTACCCCCGGGTGGTGCTCGAGGGGGGTGAGGGGCGGGGAAAAACCGCGGGCGGGGGGGAACCGCGGGCGGGGGGAAACCACGGGCGGGGGGGAACCGCGGGCGGGGGGACCGCGGGGGAGGGGGGAACCGCATGTTTCGGCGCCGCGGGTAGGGGGAGGGGGGACTCGCATGTTTCGGCGTCGCGGGATAGGGGGAGGGGGGAACCGCGTTCTTGGGCGCCGCGGGAAGGGGGAGGGGGGAACCGCGTTCTTGGGCGCCGCGAGGGGAGGGTGAGGGGGAACCGCGTTTTTGCCGCGCCGTGTTTTCCGGCGCCGCGGGGCGACCGCGTTTCCGCCGCGCCGCGGGGCGAGGGGTGATCCGCGTTTTCGCCGCGCCGCGGAGCGTTCGCGTTTTCGGGCGCCGCGAGGCGAGGGGGTCAGCGTTTCGCCGCGCCGCGGAGTCCGCGTGACGTCACACGGCACGCTCGCGTTATCTCCCCCTCGAAGATGTTTCTTTCCCGTCCCCCCCCCATTCGTCTTCTCGCTCGCGGTTTCTCTCGCTCGCCCCGACCCCCGTTTGCGTTCTCGTTCACGATCGCGTTAAATAAATTTATATTATACATAGAAAATTTGCTTACCACCGCAGGATTTGAGCCAGAAATCCCTAACTCTTGAGTCAGTCACCTTCAGAATTCAGTTCAGACCATTGTCTCTTAATTTACACAATAATATGTATACATTAAAATACTGCAGGCTATTTACACAGGCTATTTACACAGTTAAAATTTACACAAAAACACACATGACGCACAAAACTTCACATGTCCTGGAGTAAAATAAAAGTATATGCAACACATCTTTTTCAGAGGGTGTAACATATTCACTTCTGCTTGATTTAACACTTTGAAAATTTCGTCCGGAATATCCTCATCAGCCAATTCACTATCATAACACGAATCGTCCGACAATAATGCTTCATCATCAACTTCTATTTCTTCCTCGTCATCAACTTCCATTTCTTCCTCGTCATTCACTTCCATTTCTTCAACGTTTGCTTCAACTTCCATTTCATGTCCTTCAAACTGTAATTCTTCGAAATCCATTTTTACAGAACGTTGTATGCCTCAAAAGGCGCAATACACGATGCTACTGTTAAAATCACACAGTGCAGACAGTGCAAACAGTCGCGACACTTGAAATTTTTCGACAAGACAAACACGTCCGAACACTATCAAGTATGCCAACCGACTCTTACTTCCAGTCCTCGACTACTGAGCGTACCTTTAAATTCATCTTTCTACATCTCACAATTGTCACATCGTTTGTTTATCATATCTAATTTCATCTCAGCATCCATACAATTGCGCCTTCCGAAAAATCTGCGATGTGCAGTTTTGCACGTGTGCAATGATGTCACCGCGAGACACATATGTTCTCGAAAACGATATCGCGCCATTGACTTTCGATGATTTGATCTGTAAAACTGTTATTGAACCGCGATCAAACAGCTATCAAACAGGTATTGAACCACTATGAAACAGCTATCAAACAGCTATTGAACCGCTATAAAACAGCTAAAAACAGCTATCAAACAGGTATTGAACCACTATGAAACAGCTATCAAACAGCTATTGAACCGCTATCTCTTACTTTTGTTAAAAATTTTCGTTGGCACACAGTCTGTTTACAGTAGCATTAAGATGGCCAGGACGAACCAATTGTTGTATAAACCGCACGATCAAACACACCAACCGACTCTCACTTCTAGTCCTCGACTACTGAGCGTACCTTTAAATTCATCCTTCCACATCTCACTATTGTCACAGCGTTTGTTTATCATATCTAATTTCATCTCAGCTTCCGTACGGATGCGCCTTGCGAAAAATCTACGATGTACAGTTTTGCACGTGTGCGATGAAGTCACCGCAAGACATATTCTCGAAAACGATATCGCACCATTAACTTTCAATGGTTTAATCTGTAATACTGCTATTGAACAGCTATTAAACAGCTAAAAACAGCTATCAGTATAACTGCAATCTGTATAACCGCTATTGAACCGCTATCAAACTTCTTTTAAACAGCTAAAAACAGCCATCAAACAGCTATTGAACAGCTATCAAACAACTAAAACAGCTATCAAACAGCTCTTGAACAGCTATCAAACAACTAAAACAGCTATCAAACAGCTATTGAACCGCTATCAAACAGCTAAAAACAGCTATCAAACAACTAAAACAGCTATTGAACCGCTATGAAACAGCTATGAAACAGCTCTTGAACAGTTATCAAACAACTAAAACAGCTATTGAACCGCTATCGAACGATCTTAGGTGCATTTTTTATTTGTATTTATGTCTAGAAAACGTATGGAATAGGTTTTATTTATTCCCCCAAAGAGCAAAAAATTGGCTTTTTTTAACATTGTCCTTTATCTGACAGCGTTATAAGCATCTTAAGTACGTTATAAGCATAAAGTTTAAACATATAGTATAAATTGTGACCAAAGGTTCTTTAGAATAGTTTATTGTAGTAGTTTATTAGCAGTACAGAACTATCTACCGATTGCACACAATAATCTCGACATAAGACATAAGCGTTTAAACTTAAACGTAATTTTTCCGCTCTTTGCGCACGCCGCCAATGCATCGACGCAACACACATGGGTATGACAAGCACAGTATACCCAACAACATACAGAACATCAATAATACAATATACAATAGTCATCTCTTACTATATATATAAAACTCATCCATATTCTCTAACTTCTAATTCTCTAACTTCTAAATATATTCTCTAATTCTACTAACTCACTCATTTTCACTCTCAACCAGCATTATACTACTACAATAAATTACACACAATATAGAGCTGTTCACTCTCATAATCACATACTAATCTCATTCATGAAGCTCTATCTCGTAGATTTTACCCCATCTATTGAATCTCGCAAACTCTCTTTCATTGTTTAAATACGCTTCAATACACTCGCGGCACTCATCGGCAGTCCTTATACGCATGATTATTTTTCTACACATAAAGCACATTGTTTTAATACGGATTGGGAACCCATGCAACCGCGACGAAATGCCGTGCCATCGCACTTTTCTTTCAAATTCACGCAACTGAGGGTTAAACGTCAGCACATAGCACCGCTGACATAAGCGCATACGTGGAGATCTCCGTCCCACGTAGCAGGGCTCGAGCCCGATGATGCAGAAACCATGTATAAGGTTATCGTATGTCTCGGGATACTCCCGAGGCAGAACCCCGTCCAACAACCTAATATTTATGGGTTGTATCGGCGGTTTCATTTCTATAAATAGAAAAATTTTATGTAATTAAATTTTCACACTGTTCTTAAATCTCTAAAAATAATTTTTTCTTCCTTACCGTATTTTTTCAAACTCGAACAACACAAGTCCTTGTAACACTCAAGAACCACGTTCGCGTGCGAGATGTAGCCAAAGAATGGTCCACTCGTCAAGATACAGATCCAGTATCTTCATGGTAAAAGCTGTTTAAGCATTTTTATATTTATGCAATGACTTCATCAAACACATGCAAAACTGCAAATTTTGCATAGCGCCAATGTACGGCTGCTGTGATCACACAAATCAAATCATCGAAAGTCAATGGCGCGATATTGTTTTCGAGAACATATGTGTCTCGCGGTGACATCATTGCACACGTGCAAAACTGCAAATTTTGCATTTTTTCGGTTAGCGCAAATGTACGGATGCTGAGATCACGGTGAAATTAGATACGCTAATAAAACAAACGATGCATCATTAGTGAGATATAAAAAAAATGAATAATCTGGGGGATACGCTCAATAATCGAGAATTGGAAGTCGTGAGTACAACAAATTGTGTTAGAAAGAGGATCGTGTAATAACATGGAGCAAGAGTTGTTGGAGCAATCCACCCTATTAAATTCGCGGGAAGAATTTACCGCGTGGGAGCAACGATGTGACGAATTTATCGAATCGTTGGAAGAACAAGGCCGAATTAAATGACCGCGATTATCGATCGGTCTCAAACAGTCATTGATCGCTCGTATTGCCCGAATCGAAGGTCTGAAAGACTCGGTACGTCAACGTTTCGTGCATGTGGGTGCAGGATACAGTGCGAGTGAGACAGGACTCAGATGGCGCGAGATAGATACGGCTTTTGAAAGTCGTATACTGACTGGTGCGATAATAAATTCCAAACACATCGAACCTCGTCAATTTCTCGAAGATGCGAGAGAAATTGTACTCGATCGTGTGCGGAACGTCATGCAACGATATGACAATGTAAAGATTAACACAATGTTTAATGGTGAATTTGCTGCGGGTGACAAACGCGCGAATAAAAGTATCGCTACGAGAAACTGTGAACTATTTCGTACGTCCGATCTGCAAGAATGGTACGTGTCGCGCGTTATCGAGCCTACTCTAGCATCGCTGGAGGAATTCCAGGAACGTGATAGCGGATGGGCGTTGTCGCGTATACACAATTTGACTGTTAACGTAAATAAATATAATCCATTGCACGCGGGGTGTTTTGTGGAAATACCGCGAGAAATTAAAATGAAGAGAGCGGTGATAAACGTGCAATCAAGGGGCAATGCATGTTTCGCATGGTCAGTGACGGCTGCTCTGCATCCAGCCGAGAGACATGCAGAACGGGATTCATCGTATCCTCATTACACGTCGGTGCTAAATCTCCAAGACATTGAATTTCCAATGACGTTGAATCAAATTAAAAAGTTTGAAAATCACAACGATATATCAATCAACGTGTACAGCATTGAGACAAACAAGGAACTTGCAATCCAGCCAATACGGCTCACCGACCGAAAGATGGACAGACATGTAAATTTGCTGTACGTGCATGACGACAACGTGAGACATTTTGCGTGGATCAAGAACCTATCCCGCCTCGTGAGCTCGCAAGTGAACAAGAATAGGAACAAAAAATACTTTTGCGATCGGTGAGTATACACCCTAATAAAAATAAAAATAATTTTTACGAGAAAGATGTATAAAATTTTTTTTTATTATTTACAGATTTTTGCACTACTTCTACACGAGCGAGAAATTGGAAACCCACACCGTCGACTCTCGGCAGATGAACGACTGCGCGATCAAGTTACCGAGCGATAACGACAAGTGGTTGGCATTTAAAAATTATAACAGGAAGGAACGAGTTCCATTTATCATATATGCCGACCTGGAATGTACCCTGGAGAAGATGGAAGCGGATCCGGAAACGTTGGGGTACACGTATCAATATCATCGCGTATTTAGCATAAGGTACTACGTGCGTTGCTCGTACGACGAGTCGTTGTCAATGTATCGGTTTCGTCGCGATAAGGATTGCGTCGCGTGGTTCGCCGAGGAGCTAAGACGTTTAGCTCACGACGTAAAGATTATTTTGTCCACTAATGTACCCATGGTGGAATTTACGCGAGACGAGTGGGAAAAATTTAACAGCGCGACGCACTGTCACGTGTGCGAAAAACCGTTCGAGCCAGACGACGTGCGAGTACGCGATCATTGTCATCTGACGGGTCGATACAGAGGTCCTCCCGCGCATTCAAATTGCAACTTAAATTACAAAGATTCACATTGCATACCCGTAGTTTTTAACAATTTATCGGGCTACGACGCGCATTTTATTATCACAGAAATAGCCACAGCGTACGAAGGACGTGTAGACTTACTTCCAATCACAAAAAAATACATTTCGTTTACGAAAAATGTTCAAAGCACCGAAGATAAAGATAAGAAAAATTGCGTCAAATTGCGATTTATTGATTCATACAAGTTTCTCACCGCTAGTCTCAACAAATTGGCATCTTATCTCAGCAAGAATAAACTGCGAATATTACAACGCGAATTTTGTAAATTATCCGCAGAAAATTTTGATTTGCTGACACGAAAAGGCGTATTTCCGTACGAGTACATTGACTGCGTCAAAAAGTTGGAGGATTTCATCACGAGTTTTCGCATTTCTATTGCTACTAGATTCTCCGAAAAGACGCTTCGACTGTAAAAATTTGGTTTCGCGATCAGTGCCTCCGCGTCGTATCTACCCTCCCAATGAGTCACGAGTCGCACGTCAACGTGATTGCGCACGTTCTCCATGGTTTTGCCAAACACAGCGTTGTTCATCAATTTGTATAAATTTTTCTCAAAATCATTCTTGGCCAATGTTCTAAATTTCGTATTAAGTTCTATGTAATCGCGAAGCCATGGAGATTGCGCGAATTTTAATGCGCGGTGAATCTTTGCTATACGGAGACCGTGGCGCATGCACTGCTGCAGGTTGCGATAATGTATGACATAACGTTTCTTATCGTATAATGTTGCGAGGAGTTTGTCCTGCCGCTTACCGGGTGGTTTATCGCGCGTTGGATAGAACGGTAGGTCAGTGTGCGCGTCGTAAAGATGTTGCGGATACTCCAAGTCGACTTCGAGAATATAGCCTATCGAGGAATCCAACGCGATATCCATAACATTAAAATCGGTTACGTCGTCGACCCATTGAAAATCTGCGTAAGGCAATGGTTGACACATTGCCCAGCCGTACAAGTTGTTTACATCGAAATACATCAGGTACGACGACGGTTTCGATGGATCGTACGACTGCGTGCACTTGTTGTTGGACCGCGTTCGATAAACATGATCATGTCAATGTCGGTGAGCAATTGCGGTATACGCGGGCCAACAACAAGTGCACTCAACAAGTGCACCTGGCTCGAACGGTTTTTCGCACACGTGACAGTGCGTCGCGCTGTTAAATTTTTCCCACTCGTCTCGCGTAAATTCCACCATGGGTACATTAGTGGACAAAATAATCTTTACGTCGTGAGCTAAACGTCTTAGCTCCTCGGCGAACCACGCGACGCAATCCTTATCGCGACGAAACCGATACATTGACAACGACTCGTCGTACGAGCAACGCACGTAGTACCTTATGCTAAATACGCGATGATATTGATACGTGTACCCCAACGTTTCCGGATCCGCTTCCATCTTCTCCAGGGTACATTCCAGGTCGGCATATATGATAAATGGAACTCGTTCCTTCCTGTTATAATTTTTAAATGCCAACCACTTGTCGTTATCGCTCGGTAACTTGATCGCGCAGTCGTTCATCTGCCGAGAGTCGACGGTGTGGGTTTCCAATTTCTCGCTCGTGTAGAAGTAGTGCAAAAATCTGTAAATAATAAAAAAAAATTTTATACATCTTTCTCGTAAAAATTATTTTTATTTTTATTAGGGTGTATACTCACCGATCGCAAAAGTATTTTTTGTTCCTATTCTTGTTCACTTGCGAGCTCACGAGGCGGGATAGGTTCTTGATCCACGCAAAATGTCTCACGTTGTCGTCATGCACGTACAGCAAATTTACATGTCTGTCCATCTTTCGGTCGGTGAGCCGTATTGGCTGGATTGCAAGTTCCTTGTTTGTCTCAATGCTGTACACGTTGATTGATATATCGTTGTGATTTTCAAACTTTTTAATTTGATTCAACGTCATTGGAAATTCAATGTCTTGGAGATTTAGCACCGACGTGTAATGAGGATACGATGAATCCCGTTCTGCATGTCTCTCGGCTGGATGCAGAGCAGCCGTCACTGACCATGCGAAACATGCATTGCCCCTTGATTGCACGTTTATCACCGCTCTCTTCATTTTAATTTCTCGCGGTATTTCCACAAAACACCCCGCGTGCAATGGATTATATTTATTTACGTTAACAGTCAAATTGTGTATACGCGACAACGCCCATCCGCTATCACGTTCCTGGAATTCCTCCAGCGATGCTAGAGTAGGCTCGATAACGCGCGACACGTACCATTCTTGCAGATCGGACGTACGAAATAGTTCACAGTTTCTCGTAGCGATACTTTTATTCGCGCGTTTGTCACCCGCAGCAAATTCACCATTAAACATTGTGTTAATCTTTACATTGTCATATCGTTGCATGACGTTCCGCACACGATCGAGTACAATTTCTCTCGCATCTTCGAGAAATTGACGAGGTTCGATGTGTTTGGAATTTATTATCGCACCAGTCAGTATACGACTTTCAAAAGCCGTATCTATCTCGCGCCATCTGAGTCCTGTCTCACTCGCACTGTATCCTGCACCCACATGCACGAAACGTTGACGTACCGAGTCTTTCAGACCTTCGATTCGGGCAATACGAGCGATCAATGACTGTTTGAGACCGATCGATAATCGCGGTCATTTAATTCGGCCTTGTTCTTCCAACGATTCGATAAATTCGTCACATCGTTGCTCCCACGCGGTAAATTCTTCCCGCGAATTTAATAGGGTGGATTGCTCCAACAACTCTTGCTCCATGTTATTACACGATCCTCTTTCTAACACAATTTGTTGTACTCACGACTTCCAATTCTCGATTATTGAGCGTATCCCCCAGATTATTCATTTTTTTTATATCTCACTAATGATGCATCGTTTGTTTTATTAGCGTATCTAATTTCACCGTGATCTCAGCATCCGTACATTTGCGCTAACCGAAAAAATGCAAAATTTGCAGTTTTGCACGTGTGCAATGATGTCACCGCGAGACACATATGTTCTCGAAAACAATATCGCGCCATTGACTTTCGATGATTTGATTTGTGTGATCACAGCAGCCGTACATTGGCGCTATGCAAAATTTGCAGTTTTGCATGTGTTTGATGAAGTCATTGCATAAATATAAAAATGCTTAAACAGCTTTTACCATGAAGATACTGGATCTGTATCTTGACGAGTGGACCATTCTTTGGCTACATCTCGCACGCGAACGTGGTTCTTGAGTGTTACAAGGACTTGTGTTGTTCGAGTTTGAAAAAATACGGTAAGGAAGAAAAAATTATTTTTAGAGATTTAAGAACAGTGTGAAAATTTAATTACATAAAATTTTTCTATTTATAGAAATGAAACCGCCGATACAACCCATAAATATTAGGTTGTTGGACGGGGTTCTGCCTCGGGAGTATCCCGAGACATACGATAACCTTATACATGGTTTCTGCATCATCGGGCTCGAGCCCTGCTACGTGGGACGGAGATCTCCACGTATGCGCTTATGTCAGCGGTGCTATGTGCTGACGTTTAACCCTCAGTTGCGTGAATTTGAAAGAAAAGTGCGATGGCACGGCATTTCGTCGCGGTTGCATGGGTTCCCAATCCGTATTAAAACAATGTGCTTTATGTGTAGAAAAATAATCATGCGTATAAGGACTGCCGATGAGTGCCGCGAGTGTATTGAAGCGTATTTAAACAATGAAAGAGAGTTTGCGAGATTCAATAGATGGGGTAAAATCTACGAGATAGAGCTTCATGAATGAGATTAGTATGTGATTATGAGAGTGAACAGCTCTATATTGTGTGTAATTTATTGTAGTAGTATAATGCTGGTTGAGAGTGAAAATGAGTGAGTTAGTAGAATTAGAGAATATATTTAGAAGTTAGAGAATTAGAAGTTAGAGAATATGGATGAGTTTTATATATATAGTAAGAGATGACTATTGTATATTGTATTATTGATGTTCTGTATGTTGTTGGGTATACTGTGCTTGTCATACCCATGTGTGTTGCGTCGATGCATTGGCGGCGTGCGCAAAGAGCGGAAAAATTACGTTTAAGTTTAAACGCTTATGTCTTATGTCGAGATTATTGTGTGCAATCGGTAGATAGTTCTGTACTGCTAATAAACTACTACAATAAACTATTCTAAAGAACCTTTGGTCACAATTTATACTATATGTTTAAACTTTATGCTTATAACGTACTTAAGATGCTTATAACGCTGTCAGATAAAGGACAATGTTAAAAAAAGCCAATTTTTTGCTCTTTGGGGGAATAAATAAAACCTATTCCATACGTTTTCTAGACATAAATACAAATAAAAAATGCACCTAAGATCGTTCGATAGCGGTTCAATAGCTGTTTTAGTTGTTTGATAACTGTTCAAGAGCTGTTTCATAGCTGTTTCATAGCGGTTCAATAGCTGTTTTAGTTGTTTGATAGCTGTTTTTAGCTGTTTGATAGCGGTTCAATAGCTGTTTGATAGCTGTTTTAGTTGTTTGATAGCTGTTCAAGAGCTGTTTGATAGCTGTTTTAGTTGTTTGATAGCTGTTCAATAGCTGTTTGATGGCTGTTTTTAGCTGTTTAAAAGAAGTTTGATAGCGGTTCAATAGCGGTTATACAGATTGCAGTTATACTGATAGCTGTTTTTAGCTGTTTAATAGCTGTTCAATAGCAGTATTACAGATTAAACCATTGAAAGTTAATGGTGCGATATCGTTTTCGAGAATATGTCTTGCGGTGACTTCATCGCACACGTGCAAAACTGTACATCGTAGATTTTTCGCAAGGCGCATCCGTACGGAAGCTGAGATGAAATTAGATATGATAAACAAACGCTGTGACAATAGTGAGATGTGGAAGGATGAATTTAAAGGTACGCTCAGTAGTCGAGGACTAGAAGTGAGAGTCGGTTGGTGTGTTTGATCGTGCGGTTTATACAACAATTGGTTCGTCCTGGCCATCTTAATGCTACTGTAAACAGACTGTGTGCCAACGAAAATTTTTAACAAAAGTAAGAGATAGCGGTTCAATAGCTGTTTGATAGCTGTTTCATAGTGGTTCAATACCTGTTTGATAGCTGTTTTTAGCTGTTTTATAGCGGTTCAATAGCTGTTTGATAGCTGTTTCATAGTGGTTCAATACCTGTTTGATAGCTGTTTGATCGCGGTTCAATAACAGTTTTACAGATCAAATCATCGAAAGTCAATGGCGCGATATCGTTTTCGAGAACATATGTGTCTCGCGGTGACATCATTGCACACGTGCAAAACTGCACATCGCAGATTTTTCGGAAGGCGCAATTGTATGGATGCTGAGATGAAATTAGATATGATAAACAAACGATGTGACAATTGTGAGATGTAGAAAGATGAATTTAAAGGTACGCTCAGTAGTCGAGGACTGGAAGTAAGAGTCGGTTGGCATACTTGATAGTGTTCGGACGTGTTTGTCTTGTCGAAAAATTTCAAGTGTCGCGACTGTTTGCACTGTCTGCACTGTGTGATTTTAACAGTAGCATCGTGTATTGCGCCTTTTGAGGCATACAACGTTCTGTAAAAATGGATTTCGAAGAATTACAGTTTGAAGGACATGAAATGGAAGTTGAAGCAAACGTTGAAGAAATGGAAGTGAATGACGAGGAAGAAATGGAAGTTGATGACGAGGAAGAAATAGAAGTTGATGATGAAGCATTATTGTCGGACGATTCGTGTTATGATAGTGAATTGGCTGATGAGGATATTCCGGACGAAATTTTCAAAGTGTTAAATCAAGCAGAAGTGAATATGTTACACCCTCTGAAAAAGATGTGTTGCATATACTTTTATTTTACTCCAAGACATGTGAAGTTTTGTGCGTCATGTGTGTTTTTGTGTAAATTTTAACTGTGTAAATAGCCTGTGTAAATAGCCTGCAGTATTTTAATGTATACATATTATTGTGTAAATTAAGAGACAATGGTCTGAACTGAATTCTGAAGGTGACTGACTCAAGAGTTAGGGATTTCTGGCTCAAATCCTGCGGTGGTAAGCAAATTTTCTATGTATAATATAAATTTATTTAACGCGATCGTGAACGAGAACGCAAACGGGGGTCGGGGCGAGCGAGAGAAACCGCGAGCGAGAAGACGAATGGGGGGGGGACGGGAAAGAAACATCTTCGAGGGGGAGATAACGCGAGCGTGCCGTGTGACGTCACGCGGACTCCGCGGCGCGGCGAAACGCTGACCCCCTCGCCTCGCGGCGCCCGAAAACGCGAACGCTCCGCGGCGCGGCGAAAACGCGGATCACCCCTCGCCCCGCGGCGCGGCGGAAACGCGGTCGCCCCGCGGCGCCGGAAAACACGGCGCGGCAAAAACGCGGTTCCCCCTCACCCTCCCCCCGCGGCGCCCAAGAACGCGGTTCCCCCCTCCCCCTACCCCGCGGCGCCCAAGAACGCGGTTCCCCCCTCCCCCTAGCCGCAACGCCGAAACATGCGGGTCCCCCCCTCCCCCTCCCCCGCGGCGCCGAAACACGCGGTTCCCCCCTCCCCCGCGGTCCCCCCGCCCGTGGTTCCCCCCCCGCCCCCCCCCGCCCCTCACCCCCCCTCGAGCACCACCCGGGGGTAGAACCGGCCTAGCTTACCTACTTTCGAGTGTTGACGCAGTGAACCGCCGTGATAAACTGCCGGGTAATTTCAAACGCGGAACTGTATCGGTGAGGTGTCCTTCAGTGTTCCGAGCTTCCGTATCGTTATCGGAAACGTGATGGCCATATACCAGTGTAAAGTGCTCCAGCTCAAAGAGTTGCTGCATGAACGGCAGTTGCCGACATCGGGCAGCAAGGCGGAGTTGATAGCCCGATTGCAAGCGGCAGAGCCAGATAACGACTGGATTAACGAATTAAGAGCGATCGGTGTGGTACAGAATCATGATGAAAGCGAGCAGCACGAGGACACGGCAGGAGATCGGCGACGAGAGGCGGAGCATACGTCGATAAGTGATATCGAGCATGCGAGTGAGCGGTCGGAAAGAGATCGACGCGCGAACCGCGGCGGGACTCTGCCAGAAGACGTGGTGCGTGAGATGGAATTCATGCGGCGAGAACAAGCGTTAATGCAGCGAGAGATGCGGTTGTTGGAGAGAGAGAATCAGATGTTGCGTAATGCCCCGCGGAACGATGCAGGACCGGAAGTGCCATCGAAACATAGCGTGAAAGCAATATGTGAATTGCTGAGCGATTTTCAAGGAAAAGAGGGCATGTTCCGAAATTGGGAGAAGCAAGCCCGATTATTAATTACAACATATCGTTTGGATGACAACAGTGCAAAGATTCTCATAGGAGCGCGTCTTAAGGACAAAGCGTTAGAGTGGTTTCACTCTCGCCCCGAGCATGTCGAGCTCAGCGCGAATGATATACTTCTTGAAATGCGCAAGATGTACGATCACCGTCAAAGTAAATTGAAGCTGCAGAAGCAGTTTGAAGAAAGAAAGTGGAAGCAGGGAGAAGCGTTTAGTGCATATTACCACGAGAAGATTATACTTGCTAATCGCGTTCCAGTGGATGAAGAAGAAATTTTGGAGTACGTTATCGAGGGTATATCGAGTTTGCAGTTACGTAATCAAGCAAAGCTTCAACAGTTCGCCTCGAAAGACGAGCTGCTAACGGCGTTTGAAAGTGTCAATCTGATGGAGGAGAAAAGTCGTCCGGAACGAGAGCTGAAGTGGAAGAACAAGGAGCAGAAGGACGTGCAGTCTCATACGAAGGTGTCGGAGAGAAAGGATGCGTCGACGGAGTCAAGTACGTCACAGGTCAAAATACGGTGCTACAATTGCAGCAAATTTGGACATATGTCTAAGGATTGTAAGTCGCCTAAGAGAGAGAAAGGTACCTGTTTCAAATGCGGAGAAAAAGGGCATGTAATGAGCGAATGTAACGGTAAGAGTGAATCAGAACAAGTTAATTACGTAGATGCCTCGTTGATTAGTAATGAATTTCAAAAAGTAGTTACGATAAAATTGAGTGATTCTATTGCGAAGTATGAAACTAAAGTAGATGCGTTGATCGATACTGGGAGTCCAATAAGTTTTGTGAAAGAAAAGATTATTCCCTATCGTTTTATTAAGCCGACTGATGTTGGAAATAAATTTTGTGAAATTAATGGCAGTCAGCTAAACGTAGTTGGAACTACTACAATTGATATTCATTACGATCAAATTAGTGAAGCTAACGTGTCAGTATACGTGGTTGCTGATAATACTACGTCATTCTCTATGATAATCGGTCGGGACATTCTAAAAAGAGCTAAAGTTAATTTAATTGCTATTCCTGTAAACGTTGCGGAAAATTTAGATAACGACGAGATTCTGAATGTAGATAACGAGATTCTTAATATTAATATAAGCGATATGCCAGATAAAGTAAGTGAAACGTTAGTAATTAATTCGGATATTTGTCCTGCTAAACAGTTAGAGTTTAAAAAATTGTTCGAAAAAGAATATGTATTGCCAAAACGTCCTTTAAAGCCCAAGGTTAATGCGGAACTGATATTAAAGTTTGATAATGTAAAAAGCTTCCATTTCTCACCGAGGAGATTATCGTATAGTGAAAAGGAACAGTTGAGGAAAATTTTGGACGAATTATTAGCGAAAGGAGTCATTAGGCCTAGTAACTCCGAATATGCGTCGCCGGTTGTACTTGTACGTAAAAAAAACGGAGAGTACCGAATGTGTATCGATTATCGAACTTTAAATAAATATATATTACGAGATAATTCTCCAATTCCAGTGATAGAAGATCAATTAAATGTTCTTAGAGATAAAGAATATTTTAGTGTATTAGACTTAAAAGATGGATTTTTCCACATTCGCATGTCTGAAGAGTCTATTAAATATACTGCATTTGTTACACCATTCGGCCAATTTGAGTTCGTTGTAGTGCCGTTTGGATTAAAAACAGCCCCGACTAGATTCCAAAAATTTGTAAACGATATATTGCAGGAGCTGATCCGTGAGGGAGATGTAATAGCATACTTCGATGATTTCTTGATAGCAACTAAGTCGTTAGAACGTCATCTCTATGTATTAAAACGCGTATTTAGATTATTGATCGAAAATAGATGTAATCTGCGAATTGACAAATGTAAATTCTTATTTACCAAAATAGAGTATTTAGGCTACTCCATCTCTTCACAGGGCATAAGTCCGACTGATAGTGGCATTGAGGCTGTTTTAAAATTTCCCGTTCCTCAAAGTGTGCGCAATGTGCAATGTTTTCTCGGGTTGTGTTTGTACTTTCGCAAATTTGTTGAAGGATTTGCATTAATTGCTAAGCCTTTATATGACATACTGAAAAAAGATGCCACGTTTACTTTTACTGAAAAGGAGTTAAATGCTTTTGAGGCTTTAAAATCTAAGTTAGTAGCAGCGCCGATATTGGCCATTTATGATCCTCATGATTATACCGAATTACATTGTGATGCTAGTTCACACGGCTTCGGAGCCGTACTGGTACAGCGTAAGTCAGACCGTAAATTGCATCCAATTTTCTATTTCTCTAAACGAACAACGACAACGGAGAGCAAATATCACAGTTTTGAGCTAGAGACATTAGCTATAGTATATGCTTTGAAAAGATTTAGAATATATTTAGTCGGTATATCTTTCAAGATCGTTACAGACTGCAATGCTCTTAAATTGACGTTACAAAAGAAGGATATTAATCCTAGAATTGCCCGCTGGGCCTTAGAGTTGCAAAGTTTTGAATATACAGTAGAACACAGGCCGGGCAATCGAATGAAGCACGTGGACGCACTCAGTAGATCCTTTAATATTTGCGTCATAGAAGATAATCCGTTCGAGTATAACTTATCAGTTTGCCAGTCGCAAGATAAAGATATTATTGAACTAGTAGGAAAACTAGAGAAATCAGAAAGTCCATTCTTCGAGATGCGTAATGGATTGGTTTACCGTAAAAAGAATAATGATCTGCTCTTTTACGTTCCTCAAAATATGGAAAATAATATCTTGTTTAGATATCATGATCAAATGGGGCATCTGGGGGTAGAAAAAACTATGGAGGTAATACTTAAAAGTTATTGGTTTCCTGATTTAAAAGCGAAAGTAAGAGCGCATATCTCTAATTGTTTGAAATGCTTAGCATATTCTCCACATTCGGGAAAAACGGAAGGCATTTTGCATCCGATACCAAAAGGAAACACTCCCCTGGACGTATTGCACATTGACCACTTGGGACCCATCGATAAACGGTGTGCGACAAAAAAGTATATTTTCCTAGTTGTAGATGCGTTCACAAAATACGTCAAGTTGTACGCCACAAAGACCACCGCAAGTAAAGAAGCTATTAAAGCACTATCC
This sequence comes from Temnothorax americanus, assembly GCF_048541705.1. Lineage (NCBI taxonomy): Eukaryota > Metazoa > Arthropoda > Insecta > Hymenoptera > Formicidae > Temnothorax > Temnothorax americanus. The sequence goes on along the minus strand of NW_027509798.1, from coordinate 150,191 downwards.
GATTATTTTAGCAACTATAGTAAGCCTCGAGTTATTGTCTCCGATAGGGGCTCTTGTTTCACTTCGCAAGAGTTTAAGAGTTTTGTTGATAAGCACGTTATTAAGCATATATTGATAGCCACTGGTTCCCCTCAAAGCAATGGTCAGGTGGAACGAATTAATCGCGTAGTGATTCCTATGTTGGGCAAGCTTGTAAATAAAGAGGAAGATCAACTTTGGTATAACGTGTTACCGCAGATCGAACACGCTTTAAACAACACGATAAGCAAAAGTACAAATGAAACACCCAGCCAATTGCTTTTTGGAATCGACCAACGTGGCACAGTAGATGACCTGATCAAGGAATACTTGAATTCGAGCGTAAAAATTAAAGATAGAGATCTAATACATATTAGAGCAAGGTCTTCCGAAAAGATAGCGTCTTCTCAGGAATATAATAAAAAATACTTTGATAAAAAACACAAGAAACCGACTGTATATAAAGAGGGCAAATATGTATTACTGCGTAATTTTGATAGTACTGCCGGTACTTCTAAGAAGCTCGTTCCTCAATACAAAGGGCCATATGTTGTTGCGAAAGAATTGCGAAATGACCGATACTTAGTTTCCGATATCTCAGGATTTCAAAACACCCAAAAAAAGTATCAAGGCGTTTGGGAAGCCAAAAACATGCGACCCTATGTTAAGTAGACCATTAGGGATAAATAGCTTGTAAGACGTCACACTATGTTTAATAATTATTGTTGTATGCGTTATCCTTTCAATGAATAAATCGAGGACGATTCTGAGTCAGGATTGCCGAAACTGTAGGAACTATAGTATAATGCGGCATAGCAACTCGATCGTCCTTCGGTCGCATAAATATTTTCGTGCCCGCTTCGCGACAAGAGCGTTAGTTTTATGTTCGACGTTATTTTGTTAAAAAGCAGCGCGTCCCGGCAACGGGAAAACAGGCTCAGTCCTACAACGACCGCCGAAAGAGCCAGTCTCTCTCGTTTTCACGATTCTGTATTCAGTAATAAATCCTGACTAATATAATACATTTTAACGAGTGGCTTCCTCCCCTTACAAATTTTTGAGAAAGGTTACACGCCGAATTGGACCATTGAGGTGTTTAAGATCGTTAAAGTGCAGCGTACCAATCCCGTAACCTATCTACTCGAGGACTATCGTGGAAAATCCGTCTCTGGAGGGTTCTACGAGCACGAGTTGCATCGCGCGACTTATCCAGACGTGTATCTCGTGGAGAAAGTACTGCGCAGGAGGGGCGACGAGGTTTACGTTAAATGGCTGGGATTCGATGGATCGCACAACTCTTGGATACATAAGAACAATGTTATTTAATTCGTGCAAACTGTATTTTATTCTTAATATAAAAAATGATACATGTAAAATGTTTGAAATATGTGATACATATATACAGTATATAATAAAAAATATTAAATACTAAATACATGTGCGCGATATCCTTATTAATATCCCTTCTCATATATAATACGATATTTACTTGAGGACTATTTCTTACATACATATATGTTATACTACATACATTACACATACATACATTATATTACATATATACATTACGTACATACATTTATATGTACATACATACATACATTTTATTACATATATTGCATACATTACATACATACATACATACTGTTGCGCTCGACCGCGCGTTCGCCGCACAATCACTCACTTTCACACTCGCGGCGCGTGTCACGACACTCTCGCACAAATAAGATGACTCGTTTAGAAGATCAGTAGCTCTTTATTACGACTCCCGGTATAACAGAGGAGCTCGGGACGATACGTTGTAACCGGACGGTACATGGGAAGACACGAATCAACGCGGGGTGTCCTTGAATTCAACGGTCGCCACTCGGTTTGACCTCTGATATACAGAGAAGGTAAGTATCTATCGAATTTTCAATCAGACTAATTATTCTTCTTTTCAGGTTCCTGCCACATGAGGATCATCGCCGTCGCCGTTCAGGATCGCCGCTGCCACCGTCCTCCAGGATCAACGAGGGACTTCGAGTGATCGACGCCACTGGATCAGGTATGGTACAGAAGGTAAGTCCAATCGAATAATTTTCAAGAAATTTTTGACAAAAGATTGTATAATTTATTCAATTTGACTGATTTTCATTCACAGTTGTTCACAAATATCGAAGTTACACAATCTGTCGGACGATCGCACGTTCGGGCTGACACGCCCCTTTTCGTTACGACGCACAATATTTTTCGGCACTAATTCGCCGTTCGCTTTTGTAAAAGCGATAATTAACGCGTTTCGCGGGCGTTCCCGGTTGTTATGGAAGTTACGAGATTACGATTCGCGCACTCGGATTACGATCGCGGGACTTAGCGCAACAACGAGAGTGTATGCGGAATTACGTGTTGCTCCGTGAACTATCCCCGAGAGACTGCGACGAGTGGTCCGTCTCGCTCGGCCTCCCTACCATCGGCTATTCAGCCTCCACTCCGGCGCTCCCTGCGACTTTCTCCTTCGAAAAGTTTCCTAACTGCGCAGTTTGTCTCGGTAATTTTCCGCTCCGGTGTTTACGCGGGTCTATATGGAAATTTCCATGGGCGTTGCGCTCGCGATGCCCTGCCGTCCCGATGCCAGGGTAGTGGTTTTTCACTATTCCGAATATGCGTCCGCGGTTGACGCCGACCTGTGCGCCTATGCTAAATTCGCACGCCTTTTATGATTCCGGGCGACTTTCCCGGGGAAGACGTCCGGGTGACCAGCACCACGTCTGCCGACGTCGGCGACCTATCCTGACGTGTTCTTGGGACCTGGTATCCCGCTTTCCGAGGTCTTTCCTCGGCGATGACGTCCGTGTCGCAATCTACCGGACGGTACCCTATCTCGCGACCCGATCGTCGGAATTCGACGGCGCGTGGTACGGCGCTTATTTAGCCCCTCTCCGTTCGTCAGAGCAACTCAGTTCCCGGAGATGATGCCCCTGGTGCGAGTTCGCGGACGGTACGCCAACTTGTTTACCGGTAGTCGGATTTCGACGGCGCGCGGTACGGAGCCTAATCAGGCCCTCCCCTCTCGTCAGGGCTATGCAGTTCCAGGAGATGACGCACCTGGTGCGAGTTCGCGGACGGCACGCCAACTTGTTTACCGGTCGTCGGATTTCGACGGCGCGCGGTACGGAGCCTAATTAGGCCCTCCCCTCTCGTCAGGGCTATGCAGTTCCAGGAGATGACGCACCTGGTGCAAGTCTGCGGACGGTACGCCAACTTGTCTCCCGGTCGTCGGATTTCGACGGCGCGCGGTACGGAGCCTTATTAGGCCCTCCCCTCTCGTCAGGGCTATGCAGTTCCAGGAGATGACGCACCTGGTGCGAATCTGCGGACGGTACGCCAACTTGTCTCCCGGTCGTCGGATTTCGACGGCGCGCGGTACGGAGCCTAATCAGGCCCTCCCCTCTCGTCAGGGCTACTCAGTTCCCGAAGATGACGCACCTGGTGCAAACTTCCGGACGGTACCCTAACTCACGTATCCGTTATCGCATCGCTCCGATTTTCGGCTACGTGACCTTCTCGTGTCTCGTAGTTCTGTCATGCACCGCGCGATATCACGCCCCGATCGCTTTCTCGTAGATTACGGACGGTCCGCCATTTTCTATTCCCGCGGTCAAAATACGATCTTTTTCAGCTACAGCTGTTTCCCGGGCTCCCCGATTCGATCCGGGACCGTTTATTGATGCGAGAATCGTTAATCAAGCGAAATTGCGGACGGTCCGCCATCTTGGCTCCCCTTGGTCGGCCCTCGTCGCTGCTGCGCCTTGCCGTCCTTGATGGTCTGGTTTGTCGTCAGGGACGGCTTCCACGCCGTACGGGCATCTGGTTCGCTATACTTAAATCTATAATCGCGTCGGATTGTATTATGTAGGTAATTTTCGCGCCTGAGTTCGCGTTCCCCTAGCCATAATTTTAATAACGCTTGGGTCCCAGCCCAGTAGAGTTCCCCCTCCTCGGAACGCTGTGTCGAAATCTTAAATCTAGTTTGGTTTTCGTTCACCGTTGTCTCCTTCGGGTCGCTTGGCAGTCCCAGTGAAGCATACGGCTGCAACGTCCGAACGAGACGCGTCCCAGAGTAAATCTGAACATCTGGTATAACAGGAAAATCAATAGATAATAGAGCATCACGCAATCAATATTAGTAAACAAGCATCCGTCACTAAGGACGGTTCGCGACGCGACATCAAATGACGGGCGACTCGCATATACGCGCGACACGAGGATAGCACGGGCGCAACAATACATACATGAATCTTCACTGTTCCTTATTATGATAACTACTATGATAAAGGTATGCGATAATGTCCCCACGGCAACGTATCGGTCGAATCCGGCACGATATATCGCTTATCGTCGTACGGACTCAGAGCGATTTTCGTCTCGCTAATAGTGTACACTTCGTGCATTTTCGATCTTATACACGACTGCGGTCGAGTCATTTCAATCTCATCGTTCAAACACCGCGTGTAGTCGTCGAATGTGATGGTGCGCGCGATGACGTTGCTTTTTACACCTTTTGCTTTTTTACAGTCTTTTTTGCCATCGACTCGCAAGGCGTACATTTTTGCCCTAAGTCCAACGAATTCGGTCATAATGGCCCCGTTGTTTTCGTCCTTCATCAGGCCTGGCACTTTTTTATTGACTAGAGGCATATCATAAGCGTTATATCTACCGCATAGTCACTTGTGTCGAACCTGACTATATCATGTTTCATGTTCTCGTACGCGTCGTCGCACTTGATATGATAATTCAAACTGTCCGTGTCGGTATACATGATTCTACACGAGTCGCGGTACAAGGGAGACATGTATTCGTGGTGAAATTCGTATAGGCACACCTTCGACAAGTCGAGGATGCACATGCCGACGTAGATCGGTTTGTCGAATTTCACCTCGAGTTTGCGCAGTTCGATGGCTACCAGATTTTCTGAAAACACGCTACTGCTGTGAAAATTTGGTCGCGCGATCATTGCCTCTGCACCGTATCTACCCTTCCACTTCGTCACTAATTTTACATCGACGTGATTTCGTACATTCTCCATTGTTTTCCCAAAAACAGCGTTATTCATTAATTTATATAACGTTTTTTTGAACTCATTTTTGGCTTGTGTTCTGAATTTTGACAGACAGAACGGTAGGTCAGCGTGCGCGTCGTGTTTATCCTGCGGATACTCAAGATCGACCTCGAGAATATAGCCCGTAGGCGAATCCAAAGCGATCGCGTTAACGTCGAAATTTGACGCGTCTTCGACCCATCGAAACTCCGCGTAGGGCAGTGGCTTACACATCGCCCAGCCGTATAAGTTGTTGACATCGAAGTACATTAGGTACGATGACGGTTTCGATGAATCGTATGACTCCATATACTTGTTGTTGGCTTTCGCGTATCTGCCGGAACATTGACTCAGGCCGCCGCGTATACCACGTTCGATAAACATGACCATGTCAACGTCGGTCAGTAGTTCAAAATTGATACATGTATGTTTCAACATCGCGTCCCACGTAAAGCCTGGTAAAGTGTAGTAGTACGCGGGATCAAGCCCGTAACTCGCGACGCAGCTGTCGCGGAAATTTTCAAACACGTCGGCCAACAGCAAGACATCGGTTTTCAGGTATAGATCGCTGTATTCGCCCAGAGTTCGAACGGAGAATCGCTGCCATACGTTCGCGGCGTGCGCGTAATCGCTCTCGGATACGGTGTCACCGGTCAAGGAACTGTAAAATAAATCGCGCGGCGGTAAACACGTATCCTCCAACTTTTTGACGCTGTCCACGTATTCGTATGGAAAGACACCTTTTCGCGTCAATAATTCGAAATCGTCGTCGGATAACGCGGAAAATTTGGAATGTATAATTTTCAATTTATCCTTATCGAGGAAGGATGCCAATTTTGCGAGACTCGCGCTCAGAAATTTGTATGAGTCGATAAATCTTAATTTTATATCGTTTCGCGAATCAGATCTTTCCGCGGTGTCTTTCACGTGTTTAGTAAATGAGATGTACTTTTCCTTTGTTATAGGCAGTACATCGATTAAGCCTTCGAACGCGGCAGCTATCTCCTTGATAATAAAGTGCGCGTCATAGCCTGACAGATTGTGGAATATTACTGGGATGAAGTGAGAATCCTTATAATTCAGATTGCACGTCGAGTGTGCTGGACCTCTGTAACGCCCGGTCAAGTGGCAATGATCGCGTACACGATTATCATTTGGCGCGAACTGTTGTTCGCATATGTGACATTTCGTCGCGCTGTGAAATGTCTCCCACTCGTCTCGCGTTAGGTCTACCATGCATACAATGTCGGACAAGACGTTCTTTACGCGATGCGCCAATCCTTTGAGTTCCTCGACGAACCACGCGACGCAGTCGTTATCGCGACGAAATCGATACGCTGATAACGTTTCATCATACGAGCACTGTACGTAGTATGCTATACTACATACTCGATGATGTTGATAGGCGTATGACGCGTGTTCCGTCTCCGGTTGTGTCTTCTGCAGCACACACTCCAGATCGGCGTACACCACGAAGGGAAGTCGCTCTTTCCGGCTATGGTTCTTGAAGCACAGCCACTTGTTGTCTTCACTCGGTAGTTTGATAGCGCAGTCGTTTATCTTTCGGCAGTTCACAGTGTGAGACTGCAATTTGTCGCTCGAACTAAAGTAGTAAAGACATCTGCAAAAAAAGAATCATAAAATATAAATTTTTTTTTATACACAAAATATAAAAATGATATATATATTATTAAAAAATATAAGTACTTACCGATTACAAATGTACTTCTGACCATGATGCATGCTCAATTGTGAGCTTACGAGACGGGATAGATTTTTAATCCACGCGAAATGTCCAACATTGTTGTCTCGCGGATTCTGCATGTACAGCAGATTAACATGTTTTTTAACACTCGTGTGGTCGGTAAGCCGTATTGGAAGAACGTTTGACGTCTTCTGTCCCTCGATGGTATAGACGTTGATGGAGATGTTGTTGTGATTTTCAAACCGTTTAATTTGACTCAACGTCATTGGGAACTCAATGTCCGTAAGATCTAGCACCGACGTGTAATGTGGATACGAATATTCCCGTTCTGAATTTCTTTCGGCTGGATGTAAGGCGGCGACTACTGACCATGCGAAACATGCATTGTCCATAGACAGCACATTGATCACCGCGTTCTTTACTTTAATGTCTTTAGGCAATTCCAAGTGACACCGCGCGCGCAAAGGATTGTACTTGTTGACGCTCACCGTCAAATTGAGGATTCGAGTCAACGCCCACCCACTGTCGCGTTCCTGGAACTCCTCGAGTTTCGCTAATGTGGGCTCGATAACGTGCAGCTCGTACCAATCATGCAAGTGCGATGTACCACAGAGTTCTATGTTATTTGTACATATACTCTTATTGGCACGTTTATCACCCGCCACAAACTCCCCGTTGAACACGGTGTTCACTTTGACACAGTTATGTGTTTTTATAATGTCTCGTACTCGCTTGCACACTACGCTGCAGGCGTCTTCCAAAAACTGTCGCGGTTCTATATGGTCTGTATTAATTACCGCACCGGTCATTATTCGCGTTTCGAACCCGGCGTCGATTTCTCGCCATACGAGTTCTGCCGCGCGCGTGTCGCCACTGGTGCCTGCATTCGCATAATTACCACCGCTATGGATAAATTGTCTTTCCAATCGCGACTTTACACCCTCGAGTCGCGCGATTCGGGCAACCAACGATTGCCTCTGCCCGATCGTTGGATTGTCGGAGAGCCGCTGACGTTTGGCACTACAGCGTGTCTCGAGCTGCTCGACGAATTCCGCGCATTGCAGTGTCCATGTGAAATATTCACCCACGGTAGCTACTTGGTCGGATAGCTCCAATAGATCGCGTTCGGTTTGCTCGAATTGATCCATGTTTTATCTATTCAGATTTAGGTTGTTCATCAGATTCAGGTTGTTCATCACTACGAAGTCGACAACTGTAGTCGCCCAATAGCGATACTTTATTAGATATCAATGGTTCATACGGTAATAGCGTTGCAGACACATATTGTTCATCATCATCATGCCAACCATCACTTTTACGTAACTTCCATTGCCACTTCCCAATAGTGACACTCCTTATACTCGGACCTAAAGTTAGGTTTATTGTTAAAGGAAAGGGCTTCGTCACAGATAAAGCTGTATGAGCTTTATCCTCGTTCCGCGCCTGTATGTACATTCTCCATTTTGAGCTACCATACCAGTTATTACTATATCCAAAATCCTTGATAACAACTCCTTGTCTATGAACGATGTGTTTATCGGTTCCTCGTATCCCGAGTTCGCGATCGCGAACAAACTGCGCTAGTGAATTTCGTTGCACATCCGTCGATTTTTCTCCTCGATCTTCTTCTTCACGCAAAGCACTGGCGATATCATCTAATAAACCTTCATCATAAAATAAATGATCGAAGTATATAAAGTCACTGCTTTCTTCGATTTCATCGATGTCAATTTTATAGTCCGGTGTCCATGAGCGATTATATACCATTTCTTCTTGCTCACTGTTATAAAACATGTTCACATCGCAAAAGCTAATGTTTGATCACTTTCGCACCAGTTCTTTTATTATATCGCTTCACAGCACTTGCATGTGATAACGTGTTTAACTACACAATAAATCTCGATACTTTTCAACCGATGTATCGCTCTCAAATCGTATACTAATGCGGCTCGACGCGCTTCATCCCTCGTTATATACCCTTTGCCCTCTCTCTCGCTCCAATTGAATCTTGAAAGATCAATTCTTCCTTTGTCTTTTACGTACTGCGTCGTAAAAAATAGCGCGAAATTGTTTAGTCTACGAGATAACACCTCCCCCTTTTCCTCGAAAATGTTGTTTACGACGAACATGTTCCAACAGGTTCGATGCGTTATCGAGTCGATCATCGTCCCGATGACGTCATTTCTTCCTTTGTTTATTACGTACTGCGTCGTAAAAAAGTAGCGCGAAATTGTTTAGTCTACGAGATAACACCCCCTTTTTCCGAGAAAAATGTTGTTTACGACGAACGTGTCCCGACAGGTTCGATGCGTTATCGGGTCCATCATCGTCCCGATGACGTTATTTCTTCCTGTTTTTTTTACGTACTGCGTCGTAAAAAAATAGCGCGAAATTGTTTAGTCTACGAGATAACACCCCCTTTTTTCTTAAAAAAAAATGTTGTTTACGACGAACGTGTCCCGACAGGTTCGATGCGTCATCGACAAAAATACACGCTTCTACGCAGTGCGCTATCGAGTTAGTCTTACCCATTGTACGCCGCCTAGCGGCGTCGTTGCGAACGAGGCCCCCGCGACCCGACGGACCCCGCGGCGCAACCGCGGGCCTCCACGCGGCCCCCGCGGACCCCCGCGAACCCCCACGCGGACCCGCGGCGCGACCGCGAACGCGAACGCGGACCCCCTCTCCCCGCGCGGAACAGCGGCGCGGACCAGCGGCGCGGGTGAGTCATCCCGGTGACTCATCCCGGTGAGTCATCCCGGTGGTATGCCAAGGTCAACCCTCCCTTCCCCCCACCCCGCGAAAAATCCGATATTTTTGTGTAACCCGATACTCCCCTCCCCCTCACCCCCGCGAAATCCAATATCCTTGTGTAACCCAATACCCCGCCCCTCCCCCCCCCTCACCTCCGCGTTATCTCCTTGTAACCTAATACCCCTGTGTAACCCGATACCCCCCTCCCCCTCACCCCCGGGGAATCCCGATACCCCCCTCCCTCACCCCCTCACCCCCCCGCGTAATCCGATACCCCCCCTCCCTCACCACCCCCCCTCGGAGCTTCCGAGTTGGAACTCCCTTAGTATAACTACTAATCAGAAAAGATAAAAAAGAATGAAAGAAATAAAGAGAAGACAATGAGCGAAAATGAAGCATTATAGAGTGAAAACAAGTAAAAATAAGAAAGAATGAGAGAAGATAAAGCAGTAAAATGCAGTAAAATTAGAAAAATAATGCAGAATGGATGTGAATGAAGGAAACTATATAAAGATAGTAGAAGGAGACTACATAAAGATAGTGGTGAAAGAACGTAATTGAGAGTGAATCAAACAAAATAAAACAAAATGAAATAGAAGGAGAGAGCGAGTGAGTAAGAATAAAAAAATTGAAAAATTACAAGGAAGGATAAAGCGAAGAAGGAGCTCAAAATTATGACAAGTAGGAGAGGTAAGGTGGCTAGCACAAGAAAAAAGAGAAAAGTTCGAGTTTATGTAGTGAGGCGAGTATAGATGATTATTTAAAAAAAAAGAGCGGCAGGGGGAGGAGGAGAGAGGAAGAGGCGTTTAGAAGGAGTAGGAAAATGGTGATATCGCCAGAGGGGAAAGAACAGATAATAAGGATAATGAGTAAAATGATGGAGGAAATATGGGAATTAAAAAAAGAACAGGCCAAGGGGTAGAAAGTAGAAAGCAAGAAAGAGAGAGAAATGATAAGAGATGAGATTAGGAAGATGAGGGCGCATGTGGAGGAGAGAGAGGTGAAATGGCAGAAGGAAAAGGAGGAATTGAAGGAGATAGGAGAGTTGAAAGGAAGGCTGGATAGTATAGAGGAGAGAGATGGGAGGAAGGAAAGTGGGAGATAGGAAAAAGAGATAAAGCAATGGAACCGAAGGTAAGAAAGCTAGAAATGTGGAGAGAGTTAGAAGAGAGAGACAGAAGGAGGAACAATGTAGTAATGAAAAAGGTGGAGGTGGAGGAGTGAAGGCTAAAGGAAGCGGTAGAGAAGCTATGGCTAGAGATGGGAAAGGAGGAAGGAATAAAAGAGGTAAAAGAGATAGGAAGAAAGACGGGGCAAGAGAAGAAGATAGTTTTAGTTAGTTTAAAAGATAGAGTAAGAAAAGGTAATACAGAGAAAGAATGTGTGGAAAGGAAGGATGGAAAGAATAAAGGATGACATGATTTTGAAGGAAAAAAAATTTAATGGAACCTGGAGAGGATAGCTGAGAAGGAGAGAAAGAATAGGAGGAAAGCTTGGATAAAGTACGGAAAGATTTCGATAGAGGGCATGTGGTGGAGTTGGGATGAGGAAAAAGAAGTCCTGACAGATGGAAGAGAAAATGAGAAGAAGGAACAAGAAGAAAGAGGGGGGGGGAGAAAAAGGAACAGAGAAAGAGTGGAAAAGAGGGAAACGGAAAAATGAAAAGGGAGGATAGAGAGAAGGGAGGAAAAACGATGGGACAGAAGAGGGAGAGTAGGAAAAAAGGGAGTGTGGTGAGGCTGAGGGGAGGGGGGAAAGAAGTCAGAAAAAGTAAAGTGAGAAAAGTAAAAAGGAGTGAAAGAGAAAAAAAAGAGGGGTGAAAAAGAGAAGGGGGAAGAAAGGAATTAAGGACGGAGAAAGAAAGGAAAGAACAGAAAGGAAGCCTAAAGATAGGCTTTTGGAATATAGCGGGAGTGAAGGAAAAATAGGAAGGGTTTTAAGAAAGGATAAAGGAGTGGGATGTCGTGGGGTTGGTGGAGACGTGGCTGAAACAGGAGGATTGGGAAAAGATAAAGTATAGGATGCCAAAGAAGTTCAACTGGAGTATACAGGGTGCAAAGAAAGAAAGAGTTAGAAGAAAAGGAAGAGCAATAGGTGGAATAATGATGGAAGTCAGAGAAGGGTTAAAAGAGGAAAAAGAATGGGTGGAGGAGGAAGGTTTAATGATTAAAGAAGTAAGATGGAAGAAGGAAAAATGTAGATTGGCAACAGTTTACGTAAGCGGCAACTTGGACAAGATGATGGGTAACATAAAATCGGTAAAAGAGTAGGAAGGGAGAGAGGAGAGATAGATAGTGGGGGCGATTTCAATGCGAGAACAGGAAAAAAGAAGCGCTGAAGGATGGAGAAGAGAGAGCTGAAAGAAATCGAAAGATAAAATGATAAATAGGTAGGAGAAAGGGCTGATTAAATGGATGGAAGAGGAAGGGTGGGAAATTATGAACGGAGCAAAAAAGGAAGATGAGGAGGGGGTGGTGACTTTTACAGAAGAAAGGGGGGAAACAGTGATCAATTACGCAATAGGAGATAGAAAAGCTTGGGAAAGAGTGACAAGATTAGAGGTGAGGTGTGAGGTAGATTCGGATCACCAATCAATAGCGGTACGGTTGGACAAAAGGGGTGGTGGTGAGAAGAGAGGGACAATAGCGGAGGAAGAGAGGTGGGTGGAAAAGACGGACTGGTCGGAAGAGGCAAAAGAGGAGTTTTGAAAAAGGGCGGAGGAGGTAGAAATAGGTAGGGGGGCAATAGATAAAGAGGTCGAAAAGTTGACAAAAAGAATTAAGATGGAAGTAAGGGTGAGAAAAGTAAAAAGAAGGGCAGAAAGAAAGAGTGGGATGGGGACTGTAGGAAAAAAAGGGAGGAAATAGAAAAATTATTAAGAGACTGGAAAAGAGGAAGAAAACACAAAGAAGATCATAAGAGAAGAAAGGAGTATAAGGAAAAGTGTGAGGAAAAAGGAAGAAAAACGAAAAATTTGCTGAAAAACGCAAGAGAGGCGAGAACAGAGAAGCAGGTGTGGGAAATAATAAACAAGGAAAGGAGAAGAAGGGTAGAAATTAATAAGGAGATAACATTAGAGGAGTGGGATAAATACTTTAGGAAGATGTTAGGAAGGAACAGAATACAAGCGAAGGTTAGGAGAGAGAGAGTTGGTAGAGCAGAGGGCGGAGGGGAAAGTGGAGAAAGAGAAGGAGATAGGATAGAAAGAAGTAGAGAGAATACTGAAAGGGCTGAAAGAAGGTAAAGCGGCGGGAGAGGACGAGATAGAAAATGAAGTGTAAAGTTATGGGGGAAGTGGTTTAAAAAAGGCGTTATGGGAGAGTATATATGGAAAGGAGAAGGTTTACACACTTACACATTTACACACTGAATTATGCGATAGGGAAGCGATAAAAAAGGAAAAAGAAGGTAATGGCTGCTTTTGTAGATCCAAGGGCGGCATTTAATTTAGTGAACAGAAGGGTTTTGTGAAGATGTCTGAAAAAACCAGAGGTGAGTGAAAGGTTGGGAAAGAGGATCATGGAAATATACGAGAAAACCAGAAGTGTAGTGAGGGTGGAGGAAAGATACGGAAGGAAATTTTGGACAGCGAGACCCGATCAGGATTTAAACTTGAAACCTTTTGTTTTCTACCTTCGTAGTTTGTTACTGTGTGTTGCTTCACAATTGTTTTACCCCACATACCAAAATGTTGGCAGTATGCCGACAGCATGCCGGTATATTTATCTCATAATTTCGCAGCAAGATCTTCTTGTGCTGTGTTTTTTATTCTATTCTATTTGATTTTTACTACTTTATAATCCGCTTTATCAATAAGTATGCCAGTTTACGTTGCATCTCAATTTTATATTTAAATATAAAAAACTGCATTATAAGAAAAATTAAAAAAAAAGATAAATTTAAATAGCTTCAAGACGTTACAAACATGTAAAATGATCTGATATTATTAATAATTTACTATTATTATTTGAACTCTGTACAATTAGTAAAAGAAATTTGGGTAAATTTTATTTTTAATAATTGCTTTTGAATGTTTCGTTCTTAGCAAATTTTATATATAAAAATCAATAAATGCGAAGTATGGGTTTTTTTGTCTTTAATTATATAAGTAATTATGCCCTCATCAACATTAATAAAGTACGGTGTTTAGTTTTCGAGAAATAGAAAAGTGTTGCTTTAGAGGACCTATCGATATTAGCGACTTACCTCTTCACTTCTAATAAAAATATAAAAAATGTATAGTTGTATATTCGTAAAATAAAATTAATGCGCGCGCGTAGCGCCCGCCTGTGTTCTATTCGTGAAATAAAATAAAAGCGCGCGCGTAGCGCGCGCCTGTGTTGTTCTAGTCCTCTTCTAAAAAGGGCATGTCGTAGGTATTGTTGTCACTTTTCCGCGATGCCGATTGGTTCTCTTGCTGCGCTTAATTCATTTGCAGCTGTCATTGTATATTTTGACAGTTGTGTGTATCAAGGGTTAATAGTGCAATAGTAATAGCATAATGTTAAAGCTAAATAGCGCGCGCGAAGCGCGCGTCTGTAGTGTCTAGTAGAATAAAAAACACAGTACAAAAAGATCTGGCTGCGAAATTATGATAAATTTAACGGCATGCTGTCGGCATACTGCCAACATTTTGCTATGTGGGGTAAAGCAATTGTGAAGCAACACACAGTAACAAACTACAAAGGTAGAAAACGAAAGGTTTTGACTTTAAATCCTGATCGAGTCTGTTAATTTTTCCGTTTGCCCCTCTCGCTGTCCAAAATTTCCTTCCGTATCTTTCCTCCACCCTCACTACACTCCTTGTTTTTTCATATATTTCTATGATCCTCTTTCCCAACCTCTCACTAACCCCTGGTTTTTTCAGACATCTTCCCAAAACCCTCCTGTTCACTGAATCAAATGCCGCCCTTGGATCTACAAAAGCAGCCACTACCTTCTTTTTCCTCTTAAATCGCTTCCCTATCGCATAATTCAGTGTGTAAATGTGTAAGTGTGTAAACCCTCTCCTTTCCATATATACTCTCCCCTTTCCGCCTTTTTTAAACCACTTCCTCCATAACTTTACACTTCATTTTTTATCTCGTCCTCTCCCACCGCTTTACCTTTTTTCAACCCTTTCAGTATTCTCTCTACTTCCTCCTATCAGATCTCCTTCTCTTTCTCCACTTCCCCCCCGATTCCTGCTCCCCCAACTCTCCTTCTCTTAACCTTCGCTTGTATTCCGTTCCTTCTAACATCTTCCTAAAGTATTTATCCCACTCCTCTAATGTTATCTCCTTATTAATTTCTACCCTTTTTCTCCTTTCCTTTTGTTTATTACTTCCCACACCTGCTTCTCTGTTCTCGCCTCTCTTGCCTTTTTCAGCAAATTTCTCTTTTTTCTTCTTTTTTCCTCACACTTTTCCTTATACTCCTTTCTTCTTTTATGATCTTCTTTGTGTTTTCTTTCTCTTTTCCAGTCTCTTAATAATTTTTCTATCTCCTCCCTCTTCTTCCCACAGTCCCCATCCCACCCTTTCCTTCTGCCCCTCTTTTAACTCTTCTCTCACCCTTACTTCCATCTTAATTCTTTTTGTCAACCTTTTGACCTCTTTATCTATTGCCCCCCTACCTATTTCTACCTTCTCCGTCCTTTTTCGAAACTCCTCTCTTGCCTCTTCCGACCAGTACGTCTTTTCCACCCACCTCTCTTCCTCCGATATTGTCTCTCTCCTTTCACCACCACCCCCTTTGTCCAACCGTACTGCTATTGATTGGTGATCCGAATCTACCTCACACCTCACCTTTAATCTTGTCACTCTTTCCCAAGCTTTTCTATCTCCTATTGCGTAATTGATCACTGTTTCCCCCCTTTTTCCTGTAAATGTCACGTTCCCCTCCTCATTTCCCTCCTTTGCTCCGTTCATAATTTCCCACCCTTCCTCTTCCATCCATCTAATCAGCCCTTTCTCCTACCTATTTATCATTTTATCTTTCGATTTTCTTTCAGCTCCCTCTTCTCCATCTTTCAGCGCTCTTTTTTCTCCTGTTCTCGCATTGAAATTACCCCCACTATCCATTTCTCCTCTCTCCCTTCCTCCTCTTTTACCGATTTTATCTTACCCATCATTTTGTCCAAGTTGCCGGTTACGTAAACTGTTGACAATTTCCATTTTTCCTTCTTCTATCTTACTTCTTTAATCATTAAACCTTCCTCCTCCACCCATTCTTCTTCCTCTTCTAACCCTTCTCTGACTTCCATCATTATTCCACCTATTGCTCTTCCTTTTCTTCCAAGTCTTTCTTTCTTTGCACCCTGTATACTTCAGTTGAACTTCTTTGGCATCCTATTCTTTATCTTCTCCCATTCCACCTGTTTCAGCTACGTCTCCACTAACCCCACGACATCCCACTTTTTTATCCTTTCCCAAAACCCTTCCTGTTTTTCCTTCACTCCCGCTACATTCCAAAAGCCTATTTTTAGTCTTCCTTCCTGTTCCTTCCTTTCTTCCTCCCTCCTTAATTTTTTTCTTCCCCCTTCTCTTTTTCATCCCTCTTTTTCCTCTCTTTCACTCCTTTTTACTTTTCTCATTTTACTCTCTCTGACTCCTATCTTATATCCTACTATCTTCTTTTTTTGCCCCGTCTTTCTTCCTATCTCTTTTACCTCTTTTATTCCTTCCTCCTTTGACATCTTTAGCCATAGCTTCTTTACCGCTTCCTTTAGCCTTCACTCCTCTACCTCCACCTTTTTCATTATACATTGTTCCTCCTTCTGTCTCTCTCTCTTCTAATTCTCTCCACATTTCTAGCTCTCTTATACCTTCGCTTCCATTGCTTTATCTCTTTTTCCTATCTCCCACTTTCTTTCCTCCCATCTCTCTCCTTCTCTATATTATCCAGCCTTCCTTTCAACTCTCCTATCTCCTTCAATTCCTCCCTTTCCTTCTGCCATTTCACCTCTCTCTCCTCCACATGCGCCCTCATCTTCCTAATCTCATCTCTTATCATTTCTCTCTCTTTCTTGCTTTCTACTTTCTACCCCTTGCTCTTTTTGTTTTTTCTTAATTCTCGTATTTCTTCCATCATTTTACTTATTATCCTTGTTATCTGTTCTTTCCTCTCTGGCGATATCACCATTTTCCTACTCCTTCTAAACGCCTCTTCCTCTCCCCTCTTCCCCCTTCCGTTCTTTTTTTTTTAATAATCATCTATACTCGCTTCACTACATAAACTCGCACTTCTCTCTCTCTCTCCTTGTGCTAGCCACATTACCTCTTCTACTTGTCATCTTTTTGAGCTCCTTCTTCGCTTTATCCTTCCCCTCACTTTCCTTATTTATTTCCTCTGCTCTCCTTTTTATCTCCTGCTTTCCTTTTACCTTATTTATTCTATCGTCTTTTTTTCTCCCTATCTCGCTTCAAATCTACCGCCACCCTACTCCTTCCCCTTTTCTCTCTGAGATGTCATCACCTCTCAGCCTTTCTTCACCCACAATGTCGCCACCTCTCAACCGCCTGCCACTTCAATTTCTCTCTAAGGTATCCCTAACCTCTTTCTGACCACACACTGTTACTAACTAATATCTCCTCTCTTACTCTTCCTTGCTTCTCGCCTCCACTTCCACCGCCTTTGCCACTTCTCCCTTCTCTCCACCACTACTCTCCTCTCTGCTGCTACTCCTAATCTCACTCTACGCCTTACTTTTTCGCTCTCTATTGCGCTCGCCAACCACCCGCTTCCACTCTTATACCCGTCTCCCTCTCTTATTAATTATAAATCACATATTATTTTATTTTTTAGACTCCCTTGTAATTTTTCAATTTTTTTATTCTTACTCACTCGCTCTCTCCTTCTATTTCATTTTGTTTTATTTTGTTTGATTCACTCTCAGTTACGTTCTTTCACCACTATCTTTATGTAGTCTCCTTCTACTATCTTTTTATAGTTTCCTTCATTCACATCCATTCTGCATTATTTTTCTAATTTTACTGCATTTTACTGCTTTATCTTCTCTCATTCTTTCTTATTTTTACTTGTTCTCACTCCATAATGCTTCATTTTTGCTCATTGTTTTCTCTTTATTTCTCTCATTCTTTTTTATCTTCTCTGATTCTCTCTGATCTTTGTTCATGTCCTATTATTCAATTTTATCCTCATCTATTCCCTTAAATTCATATCCTGTCGTCTTAATTTTGTCTCTTTTTGCATTTTGCAGCCATTTTTTCTTATTCTCACTAATTCTCTTTCTCTCGCTCTTTTTCTTCCCCTTCTCTCACTCTTTCCCCCTCTGCTCTCTCTGCTTTCCCCCTCTCTCTCTCTCTCTCTCTCTCTTTTCAAAAATCCTCTCACTGTGCAAATCGAGGAACAAAGTCTAAATCTTCAAGCAGAACTTTGTGATTTGCAATGTGATGTGTCTCTAAAAACGCGAACAGAAAAAGGAGTCGATTTTTTTTAAATTTTAAATGCATCGCATTATCCATCTCTCAGAAATTTTGGTCTTCGAATTTTTTCCATGTTTGGCTCCACATATTTGTGTGAACGTTCTTTTTCAAAATTGAAATTAATAAAAAATAATAAACGATCTGCTTTGAGTGATGCATCATTATCCTCACTGATGCTAACTAATTCTTCCAACATTTCTGTAGATATACCATCATTAGTTAAATCGTGCAAACAACCCAGAAATTAAATATTTATTTTTTAATTAAGTAGAAAATATTTTCATGTAAATTAGTTTTTATTTCCTTCGCACGATTTCTTATTCCTTTTTATAAAACACTTTGCGATAGAGAATTTTACTTTCTTTCCTGCCGAGCCATATATTTTTATCTTAATTATTATTTTCTTCTTTTTTAGTGGAATAGGCCTACTGGGGAAACCACTTAAAAAAAAACGCATCAGCAATAGTACCTCATGGGTGATGTGGAAATCTATTGTTGAAATTATTATACGTTATTATAACTATATTATTGTAAAATTACGTCAATTCATAATAATATTATTATAAAACATGTATATAACAGTATACTTAATAGAAAACTTTAAGTTAAAATTTAATTAGCGGAAAGTACGATCCTAGTATATTTTTTCCACCGGTACGCTCCTGAGCGGACAGCGTGACAAACGCGAGCGGCGGCTCGGCCGTCGAAGATCGAGCGGTAGTGGGGGAACAGTAGGCGTCGCTTCTGAAATCGGCCCGAAATGTGCAGATCTTTGCGAGCACTAAATAAACCATTCAATCAATCAATCAATCAATCTCTCTCTCTCTCTCTCTCTCTCCCTCTCTCTCTCTGTCTCTTTGTCTCTCTGTCTCCCTCTTCCTCTCTCTCCTTTTTTCTGTCTCTTGGCTCTTATCTTTCCTTTTTTTCTTTTTTTTTCCTTCTTTTTTTTTTTTTTTTTTTTTTAATTTTATGATACCTTAATCATAAATAATAAAAACAAGTAAAAAAATAGTGCAAATTAGAAATTTGCACTTGGCTTCTTCATAGAAGAAGTGATGTCTTAAGATCACGGTCTTATATACAGGTCTCTCAACTCTAATGTGTGTATGTGCCAAATTTACCGAAATTTCTATAACTCCAGAACTAATTAACCAAATCTTAACGAATTGTATATGGAATAGGGGTAGAATTTTCCGGGGAATACTATTATAGTTTTTTGTTACCAATTTTCTGGAAACCGTTTTTTTTATTTTTCTAATTCTTGAGTAAAAAAATTAAAAAAATTAGTTTTCAGAAAATAGATAACGAAAAACTATACACTCTTTAGTACTCCCCGGAAAATTCTACCCCTATTTCATATACAATTCGTTAAGATTTGGTTAATTAGTTCTGGAGTTATAGAAATTTCGGTAAATTTGGCACATACGTTCACACATACACACATACACACATATACACATACCGACATTTTTTAAAATAGCAATTTTTCAACGTTTTAGAACATTTTGAACACATTGACAAAAGCAACTCAAAAAATTTTTTTTACGAAAACAAAGCTTCCTTTATGAGGAAGAAAAATTAGGGACCTTTGATCACGTATAAAGCTGAGTCTAATCAACCAAATCTTAAAGAATTATATATGAAATAGGGGTAGAAAAGACTGAAAAATATAATAAAATTAGAAATAGATCGATATCTCTAAATTTGCGGAAATTAAAGCATAAACAAACATTTCTGCAAAAATCCAAAATTTTATTAAAAAAGAACTCCCTGATTATTAGCAATTTTTATTAATTCTATTATATTCTCCAGTCTTTTCTACCCCTATTTCATATACAATTCGTTAAGATTTGGTTGATCAGTTCTGGAGTTATAGAAATTTCGGTAAATTTGGCACAGACATACACACATACACACATATACACATACATACACACATACCGACATTTTTTTAAAATAGCGATTTTTCGACGTTTTAGAACATTCTGAACACATTAGCAAAAGCAACTAAAAAAAAATTTTTTTACGAAAACAAAGCTTCCTCTTTGAGGAATCAAAAATCATATATTACATAAAACACGCTGTAGCCATCTTCATCGCTGATGTGATCATGATTTATAGCATCAGTTATATCAATTTAAAAATGTAAAGAAACACATTTGTTTTTTCTTGTCATGCGATAAGTCAACGTAAAAAAATTTTTTTTTTAATAAGACGGCTTTTAAAAAAACTAAAACAAATAAAAAAAATTAACAAATAAAAAGGCTCTCAAATGTATGAAATAATACTTTTAAGAATTTCTTTCAATTTTTTGAAGTCGGCGCCAAATTAATGATATTTTTAATAGCATTTTTCATTGGCAGTGCGCACTCGATCAGTGCACATTAAAGCCGTTGTATACTGATTTAATCTCTAATATTTAAAGTAAAATGCAAATATTTCGACTCTCTGATAAAATACCTAATACATATTTTACCAAATAGTATAATAAAGAATATTGAGGATTTCGTGACACTTAACCCGTTCATATTAAACATACTTTACGTTGATTTGTGTGTACGACGGCTTTAAGGGGATCCTAAAGCCGTCTGTAATACCGGCTTTTTTTCTTAGCACTAATCTTTTAACTGGCTTTATAGAAATGCAAAATTCTTGTCTAGAATTAAAGTACGCATCAAAATCTAGGTCATGGTGGTCGAATTTATATCGAAAACGAGAAAAAATTAATATTTTTGTTAATTTTTGGTATACGTGACGATAATATTTGCTTTGTACAAAAGTTCCACAATAAATATCCACAAAATTAGACCGGCATGACCTAGGGACAACATTTAAGAACAATATCGTGCAATTAGATCTAAGATTGAAAGCCTAGAAAAAAAGATTAGTTTAAATAAACTTTTATATGTGCAAAAGCACATTTAGGTTGACATTACGCGTAGCGAGAGATGGCGCAGCAATCGAAACAAGGACAGATGCCTCTCGAAAGACAAGGACAGATATATATATATATATATATATATATATATATATATATGACATAGAAAACAGGATTAGAAATGTTGACATTACCGACGTCGAGAAAGTCGTCAAAACTGGTCACGTGACCAACTTCATCGGTAAGAAGGCGAAATAGCATCAAATATGCGAGCGTCGAAACAAGCAATTGACTGAAACCAGAGAGAAGAGAATGAGAGTGGTCATGCCCGCGTTTTAGGTGGTCCCCGTCCACGAGCGCCTCTATGTGCACAAAACGTGCACATTGAACTACGTAGCCATGTCCACGAAAATTTCTGATGGGTAACGCGTTATGTGCACGCTCTATTGGTTCTGATCCGTGCTATGTGCACGATCTTTTGGTTCTGTTCCGTGCTATGTCCAAAGCGTCGGTAATGCATGATAATGCATGACACTTACCCGTAAAGCGGGTAGCGCACACTTCTGCATAACGCATAATACGTAAGCGTACACGGAAAAAGGTATTCACCGTATAAGATCATGCAAGGCGGACCATGAAACGCGCTGCGCCCTGCCACTACGCTGGGCCGTGTCCCCCACTTTTTTCCGTCGTGCGCCCATGCAACGTCTTTCCTCGTACTAAGCACGGTATTTTTCCGTGCATTGCACCGGCTTTCGCGTTGCGAACGTAGCACGTCGTATCTTGCAGCGCTGCGCAAAGTACGAAAGCCGGTGCGATGCACGGAAAAATATCGTGCTTAGTACGAGGAAAGACGTTGCTGCGCGGCAGCGTGTTTTGACATGGGCGCACGACGGAAAAGAGTGGGGGACACGGCCCAGCGTAGTGGCAGGGCGCAGCGCGTTTCATGGTCCGCCTTGCATGATCTCATACGGTAAATACCTTTTTCCGTGTAAGAAAATTGATTGGTCTATTTTCTTATGCTTGCACATTATGCGTTATGCAGAAGTGAGGGCTCCCCGCTTAATACTATACTACTATACCCGTAAAACATGATTATATGTATATCATACAGATTTCAAATATACATATATAAACGCACACATGTATTGTAAAATTTATTTTTGCGTTTATGATGTAATTTACAAAAGATCTGTTTTCAATAATCTGTAATTTGAAAATGTACATTATTTTATATATATTTTTAGAAATTATTTTAATAAATTATTTTTATATTTCAATAATATATATTTTGTCTTCTTATAATTTTAATATTGCATTTTTATTAATATTTAAAAGCACAATAAAATTAATATTCCAAAATAATTATGAAAATAATATATTTCTTAAAAATTGATATTACCAAAATTTCAACAAAGTTTTTAGTGAAAAATGCTAGCATGTCCAACAAGAATGCAAGTCTCTATAGGCAGTAACAACGATTATTTTATCTATATTTTGAAACGACTACAGTTTTACAAAACGCGTCGCTACAGCGAAACAAGTGAACTGCGCGCAAGTGAACATCTCGATAAAAATTGAGAGCCGTGTATGCTATGCTCAGTGCAACGGGGAGTCTCTCAGCAGTGCACAGTGCTACTTCGTTAATATAATTTTGCGAATTAGCGTTCTACATCGTAGTTATCAAACTACGTTTTTATTGATATTCTTTTATTTCTATTTAGTTATCATTTTATAGTATATATACTGCAGTCATATAAAGTTTAGTAAATAAAGTATAATAAAGTGTTCACAATGGAAACAGTTTATGATAAGTGTGCTTATAAAAATTGTCGCAACGGACGATATTCTACAGGGTCACATTTATTTAGGTTTCCATCAAAGGATGATGCAAGACAAAAATTATGGATACGCAACAGCGGTAAGTTTTGAATATTTTTTAACTTTTATTTTATTTATAAATCACGTTACAATAATATTAAGAGATACGGTAGCGTTTCGCGTCAAGTACACGCGAAGCGAGACCGCACCGTTTTTTACGCGAACGCATGAATTGCGAATACCCGAGATTTTGATATCTCAATAACGGGTGAACGGATCAAATTCTAAATAAGTAGGCTTGATCGATGCTAAGTAGCTTGGGTTCGAATTATATAATAAGTGTTTTTATTTTTTTGCTACGTTTGCTCTACGCGCGAGTGAAGATATTATACAATGCAAAGTCTGAAATGTTAAATTTTACATTAAGAAACGTCATTGTTGTCATCGTACGGTTGTTTTTGCCTCTATAATGAATACCTGAAATTATTTAAACGCGGATTCTATGAAAAACTTATTTAAAGTTTTTGTAGAAGAGAAATATATAAATATTTGTAAAGGTAAAGGATTTGACGAAAAATTAAACTCTGACATAAAAGATTTATGTAAACAAGCGTTAAAAAAATATAGTTATATAAATTGTTCATATTTTATTGGAAATGACTTACTATATATATGCATTGTCATTACATTTCATTTGATACTTCAAGTGCTTTTTTAAGCTTGACAAACAAAATCGAATCTGTTTATTATGAGCTAGTAAACACGCGGCGCCGTATTTTCGCGGCTTCCGCCTTTCTTTTTTTTACGTACACGTGCGCTCAACTTCGCGCTTCGGTTGCCTTTGATAGAGAAGGACAGATCGATAGATAATCTTTTATTTCTTCCCTTTGTATGATGATCTGAGGACACAATCTCGAGTGTACAAATTCATGTTTAAGCAAATTTGAACGTGCGTACCATCTCGGAATTATACAACGAGAAAGAATAGAATAGAAGATCGTGTACTCATCGACCTCTCTCTCTCTCTCTCTCTCTCTCTCTCTCTCTCTCTCTCTCTCTCTCTCTCTCTCTCTCTCTCTCTCTCTCTCTCTTCTCTCTCTCTCTCTCTCTCTCTCTCTCTCTCTCTCTCTCTCTCTCTTTAGTAGAGAGAAGTAGACGTGTACGAGCGTGCTCCTCATAATTGTTGAGATTTATGTGGAAAGTATTGGTTTCTTAATTCTGAAACTTGCGTCACGTGTGCAGGGACGGAGGATGTGCTAGTGAGATTGTTGTCTTGTGGCAAAACAGTCGTTTGATGGTGATAATTTCATGTGAAATTAAACTATTGCATGGAATGTGGCGGCTGATGCCTGCTGATTCGGCATAATTTGGAAGGTGACGTTGACACGTGGTGATAGTGTCGGTGGCGTGTTGTGATATTTCATTCTCTTTGAAACTCTTAGAAGTCGGTAAAGAAGAATTTGTAATTATCACATGATAATGAGCAATAATGGAGAAGCAGGTGATATGTAGACATTGTAGGAAAGAAATAAAGACACAGTTGGTAAAATGCATACCTTGTGATAAAGTATTTCATCCGAGTTGCCATAAATTACATAAAGTATACGATTCTGCTAATGAGCTGGTCTCCTGTCATGGTAAATATGAGATATTTACTATAAAAAATACTCATTCTGAAGAAGCGAGTTCTGTGAAAGAGCGCAGACCATCGAATACAGAGGATAATCAAGCAGGATCCAGCATGGAAACTAAAATAGATTGGCTGGTGAGAAAAGTTAGAGATGAAATGATTCATAAAAATGAGATAAAGAGTATAATAACAAGTATAGTTAGAGAAGAATTAGAAGGCTACAGGAAAGAACTGGAAGAAATGAAGAAGATGTGGAGTGTAATGTCATCTGGAAATGCCTCGCGTAGTTACTGCGAAGCGGTCAAAGAGAAGAAAAAGGAAAATGTTATTATAATTAAACCGAAGGAGCAACAAGAGAGTGAGAAAACAAAAAAAGTGGTTAAGGAGAACATTGATATTAAAAATATGGCGGTAGGTGTATCCAAGCTGAGAAAAGGAGGAAAGGGAGCACTCATTCTGGGATGTGAAAGCGAGCAAGAATTAAAACAATTAAAATCAACTGCTGTGAGTAAATTAGGAGATAAGTACCAAATAATAGAGCCGAGGGGTGCTCAGCCGAAATTAAAAATTTTCAATTTGGATGAAGAAGAAATAAAGTGTGACGAGGGTCAAATAGTAGATATGATAATAAAACAAAATCATTTGGATGAAAAAAAAAGAGGATTTTATATTAAAATTGTGAAGAAGATTGATAGAAGAGGACAGGATGGAAATACTAATACGACCAGAGCTAAAAGGGAAAATGGTATGCTGATAGTTGAAGTTGATGAGATAACGCATGTGGAAATGTTAAAAACTGAGAAAATAAATATTGGATGGAGGAAATGCCATGTTACTAACTATGTTAACGTTAAAAGATGCTACAATTGTTGGGGATTTTACCACATAGCGAAAAACTGTACACGACCGGTAACATGTTCGAAATGTGCAGGGAATCATAAAGATAGTGAGTGTAAAGTCGAGAAAGAAAAATGTGTAAATTGTATGTATAAAAATAAAACCTACAACTTAAAAATAAATGAAGAGCATGGTGCTATGAGTAGAGAATGTCCGACGCTTAAGAAATTACTAGAAGAAGAAAAAAAGAAAATTCGATGGAAAGATGATGCATAGCTACGGGATAAAGGAGAAGAAATAATGTATACAAATGCGCAAAGTCTGATGGTGCATAAAGATGAAATCTTCAATCAAATAATGGCGACAAAAAACCCAGCTATAGTGGCGTTGTCGGAGACAAGAGTAGATGGCAACATAGAAGATTTTGAGATAAATATGAGAGGCTACAGTCAAGTGAGGTGTGATGCTGAGAATAGGTATACAGGAGGAGTCGTTGTTTACATTAGGAATGACATTAAATATGAAACTGTAATGGTGCACAAGATCATAGGTAACTGTTGGTGTGTTGTGATAAAGGTGTACGAGAGATGGTACAAAGGTACAATTATGGCATTGTACCATTCACCTAGTGCACCGGATGGAGTTTTTATAAAGTTTATCGAGGACTTAATTGAAGATATAATTGTAAAAGAGGCGTGTATAGTATTAGGAGACTTTAACATAGATTTAACACTAGATGCGTACTATACAAATAAGTTAAAAAATTCTATGTTATGTCTAGGACTGAAGCAGTATGTTAATCAACCAACAAGGGTGACATTTAATAGTCGTACACTTATAGATTTAGTTTTTGCGAGCCTGGATTTGAGTGAGTGTGTAACTGTAGTAGAAAATCCGAAAATTACGGATCATGCATGGGTAAAAATTGAATTTAAGGCGGACCAAGTTGTAAGCTGTTATAAAGAATTTAGGGGAAGAGCATACAAAAAGATGAACATAGATATTTTTGTTAATGAATTGCAGCGGAGCATGGGTGACAATTGGAAATTAGATATAAATGAAAGGGCTAGTACTTTTGTTAAAAATATAGTGGCGGCGTTAGATACTGTTGCACCTGAAAGAACATTTAAAATATCAAAGGTATGGGAAGGGAAAGTATGGTTTACGGAAGATATAAAATTGGCGGCAATTGATAGAGATAGGGCATATAGAAAAGCAGTTTATACGGGATTAGAGCAGGATTGGCGGCGGTTTAAAATTGAAAGAAATAAAGTCGTTAAACTTATAAAAGATAGGAAAAGGCAATATTATGAAAATATGATTGATGACAACAAGTCAGACTCAAGAAGAATGTGGAAGACACTAAAAGAAATATTGAAAGGTGAAGTTATGGATGTAAAAATTGCTGATAAGATAGATTTTGAAGGTGTTATCACTAATGAGGATATAAATATGGCAGACAAGTTCAATGAATATTATATTAATAGTATTGGTAACATTGTAAATAGTATTAAGCAAATAGATGATCAAAGGAGTAATAGGAGAACAATATATGGTGTTGATAATAAAGAGGTATTAGAAAATTTTAATCTTATTAATGCGAGTGAATTGGAAAGGATCGTGATGAATCTTCCGGCTAAGAAAGGGACGGATGAGGGAATAAGTGTTGACCTGTTAAAAGCAGCTTTTTGTGAAATTAAAATGAATTTACAGATATAATAAATAAGTCATTAGATATGGGTGTGTGTCCAGATAGTTGGAAGACGTCTACGATAATTCCAATTCCAAAAATTAAAAAACCGGAAAAAGCTAGTGATTATAGGCCGATTAACGTTCTGCCAGTATATGAGAAAGTTTTAGAGTTGGTGGTTAAAGAGCAAATAGAAAAATACCTAGAGGCAAATAATGTGCTCACGGAACACCAATCTGGATTTAGGAAATCGTACTCATGTGAGACGGCAATACAAGGAACAATAGATGAATGGAAATTGGACATTGCTGAAGGAAAAATGGTGGGAGTAATATTTATGGATTTAAAAAGAGCATTTGAAACTATAGATAGAAGGAGGTTATTAGAAAAATTGTATCAGATTGGGATAAGGGGTAGGGTCTGGGATTGGTTAAAGTCATATTTAAATAGCAGAACACAAAAAGTTAGGTTTAATAGTCAGTATTCCAAGTCAATGGTAATAGACCATGGTGTTCCACAGGGGTCTGTGTTAGGTCCGTTGCTTTTTATATTGTATATTAACGACATAATTAGCACATGTCCGATGGGAAGTAATGTGAAACTGTTTGCGGATGATACGTTGATCTATGTAATAGGAGAATCTAGTGAGGAACTTAATAGAAAGATGAATAATGCATTTTATGAGATAGAAAAATGGATGAACCTAAATAAACTAAAGTTAAATGCAGGAAAAACAAAATATATGATTGTTCGGAGTAGTAGAAAGGAAGTTAAAGGGCGGATAAGAATAGCATGTATGAATGGTGATGTGTTAGAACGCGTAGAGGTTATAAAATATTTAGGTGTAATGATTGACAGTAAGCTCACTTTTGCTGAACATTGTGATTATATGTTAAAAAAGATAGGTAAGAAAACTAGCTTCTTGAATAGAATAGGTCACTACTTGACACCGTACAGTAGACAAATAGTATATAAGGCGATTATTGCACCGCAGTTTGAATATTGTGCAACAGTGATTGTGGGAATGGGTGAGACGCAAATTAAGAAACTACAAGTGGCGCAGAACAGAGCTATGCGAGTAGTTTTGCAATGTAAGAGGAATACCAGAGTAGAACATATGCTGGAAGCTTTGCAATATATGTCAATAAGACAGAGGATATATTATAATACATGTATATTTATGTTTAAGATATTAGGAGGTTATCTACCACTTATATTGAAAGATAGGATAGACTTAGTAGGTGAAGGTAATCAGAGGGAAACGAGACAAAAGGGTAATATAGCTGTACAGTTGCGAAAAACGTGCGAGGCGCAAAGAAGTGTTTTTTATAAAGGTATTAAAATGTATAATGATTTACCTGCAGAGGTAAAGCAATGTGATAAAGTAGATAAATTTAAGAGAATGCTGAAAGATTATATTGCACGCAATGTTGCGAGATTGTAAGGTGCTGTATATTTTTTATGTATATAAATAGCCGAGAAGGCTAATAAAGATCAATCAATCAATCAATCTCTCTCTCTCTCTCTCTCTCTCTCTCTCTCTCTCTCTCTCTCTCTTTCTCTCTCTCTCTCTCTTTCCTCTCTCCTTCTCTCCTTCTTTCCCTCTTTCTCCCTCTTTCTCCCTCTTTTTCTCTCTCTCTCTCTTTCTCTCCCTTTCTCTCCCTCTCTCTCCCTCTCTCTCTCTCTCTCTCTCTCTCGTTTAATATTTGTAGCAAACAAAATTAAAAATAAAAACACTTAATGTAAAACAAAAAAACTCTAAATTATTAACATAACTTTGAATAATTTTAAACTAAAGATTATAAATTAACTTTCAAACACATAAACTATAAACATATTTTATTCCTATTCTTATCATTCGCTTTAAAATACTCTATTACTGTTTTTAAATCTATACCTATATTTTATTATTTTATATTGTATAATAATATATATATATATATATATATATATATATGTATGTAAACCGTATATTGTGAGGTCCGACACTAACACATAAATTTCTCTGCATTCATAGGTGTACATTAACGTGTAGTTGAGTGTATCATTGGAATTTTTGATATATTCACTATTTTTTCCGAGTTATATATATATATATATTAAACATTTTTGTTTTTATGGATTAATTGTATATTCCGAGGACCATCATTTTAATTTATAATAAAACACAATTATGTTACCCGATCTGATATATTGCTGCATACGTAGTATCTTTAGTACAAAATCATTGCTTTTGACTACAGATCTAATTAAATGTACATTATGGCTAACAAAATATTATCAAATATAGAACAATGTAATTTTATGAGGTCCAAAAACAACTATTCTACCGATTGAATCGTAATAAGGTCCTAATAAATAAATGCTATTCATGAGCCTATTAATAGGTTACAGAAATGTAGTAGATATATGTATCATATCGTAGATGAGTTATTAAAGATATTCCATTTTGCATTCAAACAATGGTCTTTTAATTAATAATATATTCAACCATCAAAAAAGTTTTATCACATAAATAGCAATATAAAATTATTTAGAGATAAATTGGAAAAACTATTTATTCATAAAGATTATAAGGGTATACAAAATAATAAATTGTTGAAATAAATATAATATATTAAATGCCTCTAAATCTGTATTACATTATTTTTACAGTACACAAAAATTAAAAGGGCTTTATAATATACATTTCGTATAATTATAAAAATGGTCCTCATAATAACGTTTAGTCTACATAATATACAATTGTTCAATGAAAAGGTACTTACGATATGCGTTCTGCATATATATATATATATATATATATATATATATATATATAAATATTGATGCTCATAATATTCAATTTTTATACATTTATTAGATGCATAATTTTTAGGTTGGCTTCCTCATAAAGGAAGCTTTTCGCGCGTAGCAATACGTTGTGGATTCAATTTGCTAATTTCCTACTTTCTCACTTCAAAATTGTGACTTTGCTATGTGCAAATCGCAATTTGATGAGGAAGCCAAGTGCAAATTTTTAATTTGCACAAATTTTTTCCAAATTTTTTCATAAACGTTACAAGCTGCATCTTCTTCTTGCTTTTTTCCTGAAAGTCAATTTGCTTCTATCCTTCCTTAACTTTCTTTAATTATACTTTTTCGTTTATATTAATTTTGTATTTGATCGCGTATAAAACTGAGTCTAATCAACCAAATCTTAAAAAATTATATATGAAATAGGGGTAGAGAGAGAAAGAGAGAGAGAGAGAGAGAGAGAGAGAGAGAGAGAGAGAGAGAGAGAGAGAGAGAGAGGTCGATGAGTACACGATCTTCTATTCTATTCTTTCTCGTTGTATAATTCCGAGATGGTACGCACGTCCAAATTTGCTTAAACATGAATTTGTACACTCGAGATTGTGTCCTCAGATCATCATACAAAGGGAAGAAATAAAAGATTATCTATCGATCTGTCCTTCTCTATCAAAGGCAACCGAAGCGCGAAGTTGAGCGCACGTGTACGTAAAAAAAAGAAAGGCGGAAGCCGCGAAAATACGGCGCCGCGTGTTTACTAGCTCATAATAAACAGATTCGATTTTGTTTGTCAAGCTTAAAAAAGCACTTGAAGTATCAAATGAAATGTAATGACAATGCATATATATAGTAAGTCATTTCCAATAAAATATGAACAATTTATATAACTATATTTTTTTAACGCTTGTTTACATAAATCTTTTATGTCAGAGTTTAATTTTTCGTCAAATCCTTTACCTTTACAAATATTTATATATTTCTCTTCTACAAAAACTTTAAATAAGTTTTTCATAGAATCCGCGTTTAAATAATTTCAGGTATTTATTATAGAGGCAAAAACAACCGTACGATGACAACAATGACGTTTCTTAATGTAAAATTTAACATTTCAGACTTTGCATTGTATAATATCTTCACTCGCGCGTAGAGCAAACGTAGCAAAAAAATAAAAACACTTATTATATAATTCGAACCCAAGCTACTTAGCATCGATCAAGCCTACTTATTTAGAATTTGATCCGTTCACCCGTTATTGAGATATCAAAATCTCGGGTATTCGCAATTCATGCGTTCGCGTAAAAAACGGTGCGGTCTCGCTTCGCGTGTACTTGACGCGAAACGCTACCGTATCTCTTAATATTATTGTAACGTGATTTATAAATAAAATAAAAGTTAAAAAATATTCGAAACTTACCGCTGTTGCGTATCCATAATTTTTGTCTTGCATCATCCTTTGATGGAAACCTAAATAAATGTGACCCTGTAGAATATCGTCCGTTGCGACAATTTTTATAAGCACACTTATCATAAACTGTTTCCATTGTGAACACTTTATTATACTTTATTTACTAAACTTTATATGACTGCAGTATATATACTATAAAATGATAACTAAATAGAAATAAAAGAATATCAATAAAAACGTAGTTTGATAACTACGATGTAGAACGCTAATTCGCAAAATTATATTAACGAAGTAGCACTGTGCACTGCTGAGAGACTCTCCGTTGCACTGAGCATAGCATACACGGCTCTCAATTTTTATCGAGATGTTCACTTGCGCGCAGTTCACTTGTTTCGCTGTAGCGACGCGTTTTGTAAAACTGTAGTCGTTTCAAAATATAGATAAAATAATCGTTGTTACTGCCTATAGAGACTTGCATTCTTGTTGGACATGCTAGCATTTTTCACTAAAAACTTTGTTGAAATTTTGGTAATATCAATTTTTAAGAAATATATTATTTTCATAATTATTTTGGAATATTAATTTTATCGTGCTTTTAAATATTAATAAAAATGCAATATTAAAATTATAAGAAGACAAAATATATATTATTGAAATATAAAAATAATTTATTAAAATAATTTCTAAAAATATATATAAAATAATGTACATTTTCAAATTACAGATTATTGAAAACAGATCTTTTGTAAATTACATCATAAACGCAAAAATAAATTTTACAATACATGTGTGCGTTTATATATGTATATTTGAAATCTGTATGATATACATATAATCATGTTTTACGGGTATAGTAGTATAGTATTAAGCGGGGAGCACTCACTTCTGCATAACGCATAATGTGCAAGCATAAGAAAATAGACCAATCAATTTTCTTACGCTTACGTATTATGCGTTATGCAGAAGTGTGCGCTACCCGCTTTACGGGTAAGTGTCATGCATTATCATGCATTACCGACGCTTTGGACATAGCACGGAACAGAACCAAAAGATCGTGCACATAGCACGGATCAGAACCAATAGAGCGTGCACATAACGCGTTACCCATCAGAAATTTTCGTGGACATGGCTACGTAGTTCAATGTGCACGTTTTGTGCACATAGAGGCGCTCGTGGACGGGGACCACCTAAAACGCGGGCATGACCACTCTCATTCTTCTCTCTGCTGAAACGAGCGTTAAAAAGACTGTCACGTGACCTATCACGTGATCAAGTGACGCCCAAATCGAGCGTCGAGCGTCAGCATGAAAAGGCACCTTTAGGATCCCCTTAATGTGCATTGAGTGCGCACCAGTTCTGCAAAAAAAAACAAAGTATTCCTTTCAATTTTTTGAAGGCGACGTCAAATTGATTTAGTAATTATTAATTTGGCGCCGACTTCAAAAAATTAAAAAAATACTTTTAAAATATTATTAATTTGGCGCCGACTTCAAAACATTAAAAGGAATTCTTAAAATTCCTCTCTATAATTTCATACCTTTTAAGGTATTCTTTTCATGACACCAAAGTCTTAAGAATTAACTGATTTTTTGGTAGGAGAAAGTTAAAATGCATATCTTTACGCTAGAAAAAAATTAAACCACATTACCGAACATATAAAGAAGAATTATGACTTTAAAAATTCGATATTTTATATGTGACGTTATCGAAAAAGTCTATTTTCTACATTTTAATGTAATAATTTGTTTATCTTAAGATTTAAGATATTAAATATTAACTGCGCTACACACACACATATTTGCTAAACTCTATACTTTTGATAGTGCCGATAAAAATACAGAGTCACCGAATATTTAAACAAAATATTTATGTTAAAAGTTGACTTGAAATGTAGTTTATAGATGAATATTTTTTATGGCGACTTTCAAGGAATTATTTGGCAATGCTGGCGCTGCAAGCTGTGCGCTCATGTCATCACACTTCAGTTCATAATGTACGGTTTATTATCAATTTTTATTTTCACAAATTGTCCCTTATTTTTGCCCACATTACTCCTTACTTGGGTATTTATTTAGAATAGCTACTGCACCTCAAATATCGATGAAATTAGGCTTAATCGATTCGTTTTTGCATAAAACGAAAGAATCTGGCAGAAAAATGCGGCGGTCTGCCCTGCGAAGCGAGATATTTAGCGTTAAAGTTGACGACTATCAGGTTATGAAACCTGTCATACCGACGCGATGTAGCGATTGTGGTAGCGACAGAAACATGCCCCGCGGCCACATGCGCATGCTCCGTGTCCGCACGCGCATGCAAAAGTGCGCGAATTTGAAACGTATGCATACTTATAATGCATAAATATAAATATGTACTTTTTATATACGAACTATTCTCTGCTTTAACAAATTATTTGTTAAATAATTTGTTAAATAATTTGTTAAAGCAGAGAATAGTTCGTATATAAAAAGTACATATTTATATTTATGCATTATAAGTATGCATACGTTTCAAATTCGCGCACTTTTGCATGCGCGTGCGGACACGGAGCATGCGCATGTGGCCACAGAGCTGACAGAGCATGCGCATGTGGCCGCGGGGCATGTTCATGTCGCTACCACAGTCGCTACATCTCGTCGGTATGACAGGTTTCATAACCTGAGAGTCGTCAACTTCAACGTTAAATATCTCGCTTCGTTGGGCAGACCGCCGCATTTTTCTGCCAGATTCTTTCGTTTTATGCAAAAACGAATCGATTAAGCCTAATTTCATCGATATTTGAGGTGCAGTAGCTATTCTAAATAAATACCCTTACTTGTTATGTTTCTTATCACACATTATTATTATAAAATATCTCTTTGATAAAAAGAAAATGTCACAATATTCTTTGATTGATGAAATTGACACTTACATTGACACTTTTGTTATCAACTTCACATTTTACAATCGGCGCCCTGAAAAGCGCAGCGTTGCCATATTGTTCTGACAGTAAAATTTACCGAAAAATGAAAAATTTCTAAATACACATAATATTTTCACTTTTTTCTTATAATTAAACATAATAATCAATTGTATCTTGATTTTATATAAGTTTAATGCAATATAAAGGGTTTGCTGAGGCCCTGCTTAAGCGCCTACAAAATACACTCCTCCGTGAAAGGAATACCTTAAAGCTTCTTTATTTTTTAATTATTTTCATTCATTTTAGAGCTTTTTAGAAATCCTTTTATTAAAAAAATTTTTTTTAAATTCATACTTCTTTAGTGCGTTATTCAATTGATACGAATAAAAAATAATAATTTATTATTTGCTTGTAATTAATGTAATTATTAAGTATGCATAATTTCCTTACTGTTCCATACCCTGATGTTTTAACGCGATGTTTTATGTACTAAAACTTTCCGGAGCAAGGATTGCTCTACAGTGAAAACCGCATCCATACAGTAGTTTCAGAAAAAATCGTAATCATACTCGCCGAATTGAAAACCTCCTTTTTGAAAAATAAATTATATTTAATTTTTTATCATGAAATATTAAATTTTACACGTGACTGTTATGTCACATAGAAATTGATATATAAATTTATTTAAAAAAATTGAAGAAACAATTAAAATTTTAAAAATTGCTCAAAAATTTAAAAAAATATAGAACTAAGTTCAAAAAAACTAAAAAGTAAGAAAAAATTTAAAAAAAATAAAAAAGCTTTATATTTTTTTTTACTTTTTAGTTTTTTTGAAGTTGGTTCTAT
Organism: Temnothorax americanus; assembly: GCF_048541705.1. Lineage (NCBI taxonomy): Eukaryota > Metazoa > Arthropoda > Insecta > Hymenoptera > Formicidae > Temnothorax > Temnothorax americanus. The sequence continues at coordinate 115,409 of NW_027509798.1, read as the reverse complement.
AAAAAATTTTTTTTTATTTTATACTTTTTTTAGTGCTTTATTTATTTAATATAATTAAAAAATAAAATATATAATCTTTTTCAAATATTATATATCTTTCTTCTCTTCTTTCTGCACTTTTTCAATCAGTATCTCCAATATTTTTGCAATATTTTGACTATACAGAATAATTCCATCTGTTTTTGTTACATATAAAATTTTATTGCATTGTCTCGTATATTCTCCTTTGGTTTTAGTCTGTGTAATTCTTTACATGTGTCGTAATTATCCCACCTTTAGTCATTCCTCTTATAATTTTAAAAATTAATGGTGTGTAGTTCCATGTATGTTTACTTAAGCTGCGATCCATTTAACATTACAAATGCTCTTCGAAGTATTCCTCTTCTCTTTTCTTTCAATAAAGAAAAACAAAGAAGATGAAGAACGCTTCAAAGCATTTGTAGCATCAAATGGACCATAGCCTTATCATCTTGTTCTTAATCTTCTACATTTCTTAACGTTTGACATTCGACAACTGTACTTATGTTATATGTACATACATACATACATCCAGACAGGTGTTTCCTAATAAGTGGGAAGTATTGTAGTGGTAGATTCAGGACACGAAAACAATGAAAAAATATAAACATATGTCCTATTTGACCTTATTTCCGAGTTATGACCATTTCTGTGCTCCAGTAATTTACAGCTGCTTACATTCGTAGAAAGTGATTGAAATGGTCATATTTGGTTTGTATTTGTAAACAGTACTCAATATCTGCAGAATATTTCCCGACCTCGTTGATTTTATACATTCTATTAAGTAAATGCAAGTAAATTATTAAATGCTTCTAGCAAGAAAATAACGTTTCTAAACTCTTAACGAACTCTCGCAAACATACGGATGCGCCTATACGCCATAACGTTAGCACCTCGTGTTATAGGAAGTTTTTGTTCTATAAGGAACGGCACTGTGTATTCCAGGGTCATGTTCCAAAACTCACTCTAGTTAACTAAAATGCTATAGTGTACGTGACGTAAACTATAGATTTTAGTTACTCAGAGTGAGTTTTGGAACATGACCCAGGAGGAACGGAACCCTGGGTTCCGTTCCTTTAAGGTAAATATTGTTAAATTACATTTTGAGTAGATCTTTACATTTTTTGATGGATAAATTTGTTAATTCAACGAAGATCTTGAAGTTTAAAAAATTTTAGGGTAATTAATTGAATTAAATTCAAAGTTTTTTAAAGTTAAGGTAACTTTTTAGGTTAAAACGAAATTACGTGACGTAAACTATAGATTTTAGTTACCCAGAGTGAATTTTGGAACGCAACCCTGTTGTATCCTTCAACAGAAATACAAAATTGATTTGCGATTGGTTCTCGCAACTTGTGCGGGGTTTACACGGCGAGTCGCAAAGTCGTGAATCGCCAGACGTGACCAATCACAATCGACGTTGAGGAGACGAATCGACTGTGCGTGGTCACGTCTTGCGACTCACGACTTTGCGACTCCCATTGTACATAGACCCCGCATTGGCGGCTTTCCCATCCCTCACTAGAGGATCCCGATTTTGGCTGCGTTCGGGAAGCGCGCTATTAGCGCTATTGCATCATTCTATCTTTATCGCTCATCAGGTGTAAAACAAGGATAAAATAAGCAAATAGCACTAATAGCGTCTTCCCGAACGCACCCTTTGTGTTTCCTTCGTTTAAGGGTCGACAGGAGTAAGAGTGGAGACCTCTGTCGGCCGGTCGGGAATTACGGATTCGTTTTTCCCAAAGTTTAGCCTAATTAATTAACGAATCTCATTTTACTTATGCTCGTTTTAATCAGTAAGATCAGCCGCAAGCTGGTACAGAGCCGGATTTTGGAAAAAGGATCGAAATAAAATTTATAATAAATGTGGGGAAACGCGCAGCTTGACACGGGTCAGGTTGGGTCAGCTGCGAGTCCGTATTTTATTTATAATAAATTTTTAAGAGCCAAAATGCGAAATCCGGCTCTGTACCAGCTTGCGGCTGATCTTACTGATTAAAATGAGCCTAATTTTAATGAGATTCATTACGTAATTAGGCTAAACTTTGGGACAAACGATTCTCACTAGTAAGAGCAGCTTATGGGGAATTTCCGTGGTAACATACTGACAAGGGCTGTGTTCAGAGGTGCCAATGGTGCTGTTTGCCCGCTGCCTGCGCGCCTGGTGGGGACACGCACACAGCTGACGGAGCCGTGTACGTGTGCGCTGGGCGCTCGGCGGCGACCGGCGACTCGGCGCGGCTCGGCCAGCCTCGGGCGGGTAGAAGAGCGCATACATAAGCATAGCCATAGCCATAGCCGGTCCGAAAGTCGGCGTATGCGTTCATATGCGTTAGCGCGTCGGCTGACTTGACTCGTCTGTTATGTCTCGCGTTTCCCTTCTGATGTTGATTTATGAATAAAATATATATTATGACATTGCATATGACAATAAAATATCCCTTCCCACACTAGGCGTGAAACACTATCGTGTGTCTCTTATTTAAAATAAGTAATGAAACTAATAACAAAAAATGTTAGTAAAATTGATCAATTACATAAATAATATCTAATAAAACTATATTATCTTTATTTTGAAAATAAACTGTATATAAGAAATAAAAAACAGAAAAAGCGTAAATAATAGAAATCCACTCTTGGCCAATATGTACGCTTTCTTCTAAAAAAAATCATGTTATTAATGTAAAAAATAAATTATTGTTAACACAAGAAAAGTGAAATAAAACATTAAATTATATATTGTTTGTTTTAGAAATATTGTTTTGATAGTATAATTACTTTGCTAATGGCAAATACATGTAATATAAAATTTAAAAAAGGAATAAATTATTTGTGCAACAATATGATAAATTTATTGTAATTGTTCTCAAATAAATGCATGGACAACGTACATATTGTTGCTCAACGGAAACCGCGAGAAGGTGGTGGTCTTTTCCGTCAAGAGAAAATGTAAAAATTGTTTTCTTTAATATTAAAGAAAACAATTCTTTACATTTCCTACGAATACAAATAGAACAAAGAAAGAGAAAGATAGAGAGAGACATAGAATTGGTATAAAGAATAGACATAAAAAAAATATAAAAGGATAGACAAAAATATACAGGACAGAACATAGAAAAAGAAAAGATATTAAAAGAGTATTAGTTTTAATTTACACGATTTATAATTCACGACAGTTTGTGACAAAATTGCATATATAAAAAAACATTCAAAAAATTAGAGGTACATGTAAAAAAATATATACAGATACAGACATATGTATACATACATACATTAATTATACATCTTCAAATGTTCTCTAGATTACAAAATACAAAACATAACAAATAGAATTATATAATTCTTCTGACGTGAATTATATTAGATTGTCTAAAGTAACCTTTACACTAGAAATATCAAATAATTTTCTACCGTTTCAATTTTTAAAAGTAATGTTACATTAATTATGTTAAAAACATCAAATAATTTTTTTATTATAATTTACATTTTCTACTTTTACAATAAAAAACAGGTTATTAAAAAATAGAAACGGTTGAAAATAGCTTTTGGTATTTCTAGTGTTTAAAAGGAGGCTCTTACCTCGATCATAATATGACAGATCTTTATGAAATTAATATATGTTGTAAAGTGAACCACAACGGACCGATGCCCAAAACTTGAGAATAGGTTGACGATAAAAACTGTAAAAATATCAGTATTGAAATTCGCATTTTTAACACAGGGCATATGGTAAACACTAAAATTTTTACCGGAAGTGATGTATTTTCTTGGCAAGTTTGCGAGCCAGGTAAACAAAAAACTAAGGAATTGTAGTTAAAATAATAATCTTTCTAATGATAAGAAGAAAACTTGGTGTTGACGATGAGTTATAAAAGATATTGTAGTTTTAATATGACGTACGACAGGTTAGGCGAATGATCTTCCGAGTGTCAAAATAGCGCGAAGTTTTTAACCTCACTTGCACATGTCTTTTCTCTGCGCTGTATGGTAGCGGCATAATTATTCTCTCGCGCATTGACAACCTTTATTTTCGCGAATTTTCCTTTCATTTTCCCTCTCAGCATTCTCACGTTATATCTTTCTTTTGGCTCCATCTCTTCATCGCATCATTCGCTACAACGCTACACGGCTACACCTCACTTAGCTGCAGACTGCTACAGACGACGTTGTGACACGCGCATGTTCTGCTCTTTAGCACTGACGTAGTCAACTGACTTATTGTATAAATTTTAATATTTACACTAATAGAACATATAACTTACTCTTACACTATGTAAAAATCATTATTTATTTTTTTATTTAATTTTCCGATAATTTTATAACCAATTATTAATGATAATTTTTCGGTTGCTACATTGATTAGAGCAGCCGGGTAAGAGCCTCCTTAATCGCGGAAAAAAAGCACATGTTTTATTTATTATAATACTGAAAATAATAACATTCCAGGTAGCAAGCACTTGTCATTTTGACGTCAATATTTGGTCATAATTGGTCAGTAACGTCATTCGTCGATTAAGTGACGTATATTTAACGTCATGTTTTAATACGTCAAAAAGACTTTGTAAAATGACATTATATAGACGTTTACGTGACTACCCAGGTAGCAGACAGTCGTCATAATGACGTGATTCTTACGTCATTTTATGACGCATGTTACGTCATTTATTCCTAAAGTTTAACGTAAAAATGGCATATTTTTCACAGTATTTTTCACAGGAATATTCCTACATTTATAAAGTGTTTCGTAATTTTATGATTGACGTGGTGAATTTATGGTATAAGTGGATCTAGTTGCGTGTGTAATTATAGTTTTATGACAACTACTTCATGCAGTGTTATAACTATCAAGAAGATATTATTACAAGATTTTTGAACACTTTAAAGATGTACCTGTTTTATAGATAAGTACAGTTAATAAGAAAGCATCAGGGTGAGAAGATCGTCACTGTCCACTGGATCATCGAAGTCAAGCGACTCCGACGCGGTACTGTACTAGGATGGGTGGGTGACCGCCTTGAGAGAGCGTCTATATATATGCACATGGCATGTAACGAAACAGTTAAAAAAACTTTTTTTTTCTTAAATAAAGAAAAAGAACATATTTTTATAAACGTTTATCAAGTAGACAAAATTTTCAAGTTTTAAAATTTTAATTTCATAAAAAACATTTCTAGAAACCGGTATGTCGTACATTGAACCCATTTTTGCCGTCAATAAAACGTCAGAAAATGACGTCTTTGGGATGTGACTTAGGACCGTGTAAAATACGTCATTTTTACGTTAAACTCTAGGAATAAATGACGTAACATACGTCATAAAATGACGTAAAAATCACGTCATTATGACGACTGTCTGCTACCTCTGGTTTATAGCAAAAATATTTCAGAAATCATTTAAACTATTACGACTACAGCCAATTTTTGAAATTAACAAAAGAAATATGTTATAATAAAATCAAAATCGATATAAATAATGTTATTACAAAAAAAACAGATATAAAACTTAATTTATAACCACGGATTAAATACACATATATACATATATGTATTTAATGAAATAATAATATATATATTTCTTCTACATTTTTTACACAATTTAAAATAGAAAAAGTTGTTTGATTTTGCCAAGGGAAACATTCTATAGGAATGTCGTACTTAAAAGTACAATTTTGTGCAAAATTATGTACAGCTGTTTAAAAAAACAACGTTTTAAAGAACTGTCATTTAAAACCCGTTTTTATCTTGAAAAACTAACATGAAATACGTACATTACGTCCGTATACATTCAACGTACGTTGAATACCTCGTCAAATAATAATTTATTTTCCTCTTTACCAATGACTATTTTAAACATTTTGTACAATATATTGTAATACAGGCCGTAGAGCTGTGTTCCGAAATTGACTGCCAGTGCTGAAAATCTGTAATACATGTGACGTGACCTATAGATTTTTAGTACTGGCAGTTTCGGAACACGACCAAGAGTGACATAATTTATATTATATTATTTATTATATTTTTTTATTTGACAAATATACATAAAATATATAAATGTAACGTCCAAACATACGTACACACCACCGTAAGAATGTTATATATTAGTACATTATTTCCGAAAAGTTAGACAAATTTTGGCACCAGTTTCCAGTAAATCGGTCCATTAATAAATGAGTAGTTCGCAGTAGGTAAGTCAGACAGACAGACAGACATTATAAATATTTTAGAACCGATATCCCAAAAAATCGGTAATGATGCGGTTCTCAAAATATGTCTACGGTCTAAGTTAGAGTATCATAAAATAGTATACCAAATTAGGTTGATTTAATTTCAAAACTGTAGATTTGCATAGCGGACAAACACATATACATTCATTTATATAAAGATAGAGATAAAAATATGATTTTATTACAATTATATGTATTTCTTGTGCTAATAATATAATAATTTTTAACAAGTATAATCGCTTATCCATTGTTATTAGTAAGCTCAATTTTTTTTAAATGTCTGGATGCAAATTTAGTAGCTTCGGTCACTGCTTTTTCTATATACGTCCCAAAATCTTGTGACACATGTGTAGATTTCATACTGGCAATTAACATGGATTTGAATCCTTTAATAGGTCCTTGATTTGCATTAAAAATTTGTAGAACGACATCCATCCAGATTTGTACATTGAATGCATTATAATCCATCTCCTATATAGTTCCTAATAGTTTTTTTCGTTTTTTTTGTTGCTTGCTTATTTATTTTCATACAAATAAAATGAATTATGTTATACATCATTCATTATTTATATTACAAGGAAAAAAATTATTAGAAGTGCAAGAAATGCAGTAACTCTTTACATACATTATAATTATAGTTATGCAGAAAATATGAATGAAACATAGATGAATTTGGTGTTTTGCTAATATATATTTAGAAAATCTACAATAAACTTGAATGATTTATTGTCAAAATGATTTTTTTTTTAAAATTTTTTTTTATACAATAATTACAGTGGGGAAGAAATTTTAAAATTTTTTAAAAACCCAAAACCCCTTTGGGATTTTTTTAATGGTAAGTTAAAAAGTAAATAATGCTTAAATATATCTATATTCTCTGTTTTTTAAAAAATGATGTAAAATTGAAAAAAAAAACTATTTTTTATATTATAGGTAAAAAAAGAATTTAAAAAAAAAAAATTAAAAAAATTTTTAAAATTTGGGAAATTTTAAATTTAAAAAAAACAAAGTAAAACATAAAAAAAAATTTTAAAAGTATCCCCAAAAAAAAGTCGGTATTATATTGGATAAGACTTTTGGGTCATGTTTTGAAGGGGCCAGAAGGTGCAGTACCAAATTTTAAAAAATTTAAGAATAAAAAAAAAAACCAGATTTAATTTTGTGGTTTTTTGATGTTTTAAAAAAAATCCCCAAAAAAATAGAATGTTTTTATCAAAATTTTTTTTTCAGCGGGGCACATGTACTTTTTTTTTTTTAAAAAAAATTTTTCAGAAATTTTTGAGAGCCTGATGTTTTTAAAAAATTAGATGGATAAAAAGGGGAATTTTTAAAAACCCCCGTTTTTTGTTTTTTTTTTTAAAGGGTTTTTTAAAAAAAATTTATTTCTTTTTTAAAAAAAAAAAAAAAAAATTTTCAAAAAAAATTTTATTTCTGTAAAATTTTTATGAAAATTTTCACAAAAAAGTCATAAAATTTTTAATATTGCAATGGGGATTTATATACACATAATTATTGCAAATGTTTCGTAATAAATTTTAATTTCATTTTTTTAACTTTTTTGTATTGTAGTATTTGAAAAGTGACTAATAGAAACTATAGCAAGAAAAAAAAATCTTTTTTTTATTTTCTTCTCATTTTTTTCAATACAGAACCCCCCCAATTTTCGTATTTTTTAAAATTTTAAAAAAATTTTTTAAAAATTTTTTTACAAAAAAAATTTTCGAAAAATTTTCTTGCTTTTATTGTATATTTTTTTATAAATTATATATATATATTTTTTTTCAAAATTTTTCATATTTTTTGCAAAGTGTCTCAAAAAAATAGAAAATTTTGGGGAAAAAATGTGAATTATATAAAAATTACAAAAAAAAAAATTTCAGAAAAAAAAAAACTTATTGTAAAATAATTTTTTTTTTAAAGGGTTTAAAAAAAAGTTTTAAAACAAAAAAAAAAAAAAAGGGGGGTTTTTTTAAAAATTATTTTCCATTAATTTTTTAAAAATCAGAAAATTTTTTTATTTGACGCCCCAAAATTTTTTAAAAAAAAATGTTTTTCACCCCTGATATAAAAAAAAATTTTGAGGGGAAAAAAATTTTGTTTATTTAAATTTTTTTAAAAACATAAACCCCAAAAAAAAAAAAAAATCTAAAAGGGGGTGTTTTTGGGGGTTGGCCCCCACGCCTTTGCTACGGACGGCCAGAAAAAAAAATTTTTTTTTGGGCCCTATTGCAAAAAAGGGGGGGCCCCGGGGAAAAGGGGCCGGGGGGACGCGGCAACGCCGCAGGGCCCCTTAAAAAAAATTTTTTTCTAAAACCCCCCGTTTTCCCCCGGGGGAAAAATTCAATGGTGTGTGGGCGTTCCCCAAATAAAAACCAGAAGTTAGGGGTTTTTTTCATTGGCGACACTTTTAAAAAAAATTTGGATTGTCCCGCCGAGGTCTCCAACATCAATTCGGAGTTCGGGCCGTGATCCCGTCGACCTTTTAAAACCCGGGGTTGCCTTATTTAAATTATTTTGGAAAAAGGGCCAAGAACCAAAAAAAGGGAAAAAGGGGGAAAGGGGAAGGGTTGCGGGGGTTTTTCAAAATAATGTTTTTGGGGAAAAAAAAAAAAGGCCCCAAAAAACTGATTAAAAATTTTTTTTAAAATTTTTTAAAAAAATTTTTGGTACACAACAAAAATTTTCTTTTGGGGGAAAAAATTTGGAAAAAGGAAAAATAAAATTGAGGGAAAATTTTAATTTTTTTCCCAAAAAATTTCCCCGGAAAATTATTCACAGTAAAATTTTCCCCAATTTTCCCAAAATTTTTTGGGGGCCCGAAACTCCTTGGGAGTTTTCGGGTTTTTTTCAGCCCGGGGTTTTCCCCAAAAAACCCGGGGTTTTAAAAAGGGTTTTTAATTTTTAATTTTTTTAAAATTTTTTAAAAAAACCCCTTAAAAAAGACCCGGGGGTTTTTGGGAAAAATCCAAAAAAAATTTTTAAAAAATGGGGCCCTTTTTCCCCGGGGGTTTAAAATTTTTTAATTTTTTTTTTAAAAACCCATTTTTTTCCTTTTAAAAAAGTTAAAAATTTTGGGTTTTGGGAAAAAAAAAACCTTTTTAAAAAATGTTACTTGAGGGAAACAAATTTTTTTAAAACAATTAATTTTTCCCCCCCCCCTTTTTAATTTAAAAAATTTTTCCAAAAATTTTTAAAAGGAAAAAAATTTTGGAAACCCCAGGTAACCAAAATCCATTAAAACCCCCAAAAAAAACGCGTGAGTGGGGAAAAAAATTTCGACCGGAAAAATTAATTTTTGGGGCCCCCAAAAGTGTTTTTCCCAAATTTTTTTAAAAAAAGGGACCCCCGCAGTTTTGGGACGATATTTTAAATTTTAAAAAAATTTTTTAAAATTATAATTATTAAATAATTTTTAAAAACCCCTTTTTTTTAAAATTTTGGGAACTTGAAACCTTTAAAAATTAAATTTTTTTACAATCCCCCCAAAAAAAGATTTTTATTTTTAAAATTCCCCTTTTTTTGGTAAAAAAATTTTAAAAAATTTTTTTTCTTTTAATTTTTTCCCCTTTTTTTCCCCCTGGCCCTTTCCAAGTTTTAAAGGGTTTGGGGCCCCCTGGAAAATTAAGGGGGGGTTTTGGGAAAGGAACCCCAAAAGAAAAAACCCGGAAAAGTTTTTTGGGAAAAAAAAACCCTGGAATTAGGAAAAAGGAAAAAGGGGAAAAAAAAAAAAAACATTAAAAATTGGAAAAAAGAATTTTTGTTGGGGGTTCCCCTTTGGGGGGGTTTTTTCATTGATGAAAAAAAAAAATTTCAACCAAAGAAAGAAAAAAAACCGTGAATTAAGAAATTTAAAAAAAATTTTTTTTGGGGCCCCAGGGGCCCCCCCGAGGGGAAAGGGAAAAAAGGGGTTTTGGATTGCCCCATTTTTTTACAAAAATTGTAAATTCCCCCAAAATTTTAAAAAGTTTCCCCTTTTTTTTTTTTAAAAAAGTTTTTAGAATTTATCATGAAAAATTTTAAATTCCCCCCCCCAAAAAAAAAAAACATTTTTCCGGGGGTTTTTTTTATTTAAAATTTTTCTCTTTAATAATTTTTTAAAATTATTTTAAAAACCCCGGGGGAAAAGGGAAGGTTTTTTTTTTTGAAAAAAGCCCCGGAAAAAAATGGAACCCAAAAATCAACCACCCAAAATTTTTTTTTTTGGGGGGGGGTTTTTTTTTAAAAACGCCACACGTGGGAAGGCCACACCAAAGGCATTTCGCAAATCCGATGGTTTCCACGTACAGCGCATTTATTACTGTCCTGTAGTATGGATTGTCGAGTAAAGGTATTTGACGTGACGATTATTTTAATTTGATATGTTAACATATACAAATACTATGTTATATTAATATGTCTTATTATGTACAGTTGTGGGAAGTATACAAAGACAGGAGATGCGTTCGTACATACTATGGACATCGACAAGCGGTACGGGACATAAGTTTTGACAATGACGGCAAGCGATTTTTATCAGCGGCTTACGATCGATACGTGAAACTTTGGGACACAGAAACAGGAGCTTGTATCAGTCGCTTCACAAGTAGAAAGATCCCATATTGTGCCAAGTTTAATCCTGATCCAGATAAACAGCACCTCTTTGTAGCTGGTACCAGTGATAAAAAGATCATTTGCGTAAGTAAAAAAAAATATTTTTTTACTTATCGAAAACAATGATGTGATTTAAGATCGCATCATTATTGTTTTCGATCAAGATTTTGATAATACAGACACACAAAAATGACCTCATTCGTAACAGTAAACATGCAACAATAAATGTAAAAATAAAGTATAATAACGTAATTAACGTCTTCAACTAAATATTAATAATTTAATATTCTGTTACAGTGGGATATACGTTCTGGTGAAATAACACAGGAATATGATAGACACTTAGGAGCTGTGAATACCATCACGTTTGTCGACGAAAATAGACGATTCGTCACAACCAGTGACGATAAAAGTCTTCGGGTTTGGGAATGGTATGAATTCTCCATTAATTCCATTAATTCTCGTAAAGGTTATTTCCGGAAAAATGAGATTAATTCGTTATTAAAGATAAATTATTTTTTTATGTATAGGGACATTCCTGTGGATATGAAATACATAGCTGATCCATCTATGCATTCTATGCCGGCGGTAACGCCGTCACGAAATCAGAAATGGCTCGCTTGCCAAAGCATGGATAACAAAATTGTTATATTTTCGGCGTTAAATAGATTCAAAATGAATCGAAAGAAGACGTTCACGGGGCATATGGTCGCAGGATATGCGTGCGGTTTAGACTTTTCGCCAGATATGAGGTAATATATAAAAAAAATGCGTTTCTTAAAATATAATCTTTAAAATCTTGATTATTTTTATAGAAAATGATCAATCTTTCGGTAAAGTATTATATTTGTTCTTATTTCAGTTACTTGGTATCGGGCGATGCAGATGGTAAGTGCTACATATGGGACTGGAAAACAACAAAGTTGTACAAAAAGTGGAAGGCGCATGACGGGGTGTGCATTGACGTATTATGGCATCCTCATGAGCCTTCTCGACTCGCTACTGCTGGCTGGGACGGCAAGATCAAGTACTGGGACTAAAACAATTCCCAACAAGCCGTAAGCCACAGTTCAGACATCCTTGTTGACAACAGACATATTTTGTATATTTGTAAATAATAAATATTGATAATTAAAAGAAAATAAGATTTTTAAACACTACGTGTCATTGATAATGCACGAATAATGAATGTATGACAATTACTACGTTTACGCGAGCGTTACTTCTGTAGTAACTTACGATAATTCCTTCGCGTAAACGGGATTTTCTTTCGCGTAAACGGGATTCTGTAGTAACTTACGATAATTTACTCCGCGTAAACGAGTAATATATCTTAAGTTACTACAGAAGTAACGCTCGCGTAAACGTAGTAAATGTATGAATGCTTTTATATTATAGACTATATATAAAAAAAAAATAATCAAATAATTTTAATTAAAGAAAATCTGCTTTCTATTTCTCAATCCTTTGATTACTTTCTCGCTAATACCTTATCCAATCGAATATAGAATATATCATCGGTGAATGTGTATATGTATATGAATTCTGTTATCTGGCGACGGCGACACGACACGAATATACCCACCATTACTTAACATAGGTATGTACCACTTCTGGGTGGAGGAGGGGTAAGGCAGGAAGATAGAAATATCTGGAGGAAAGAAGAAAGTTGATCCGAAGGAGTTAGCAGAAAGGAAACAGAGGGAAGGAAGAAGTGGAACTGAAGAGTTTAAAAAATGCTACGGAGGTTTGGAGATTTATAAATAGAAAGAGGAAGAAGAAGACTTAAAAGGAGGCAGATATAAGTAAGGAGGTTTGAAGAGACCACTTCATGGATTTATTGGCAAATATGGCAAATATGCTGAAGTTAAATAAAAAAATATTATATAAAAGGATATATAAAGAATACCTTTAGAAATTCTCTGCAACGCCTAAAAAAAATCCTTTTTCTCGTTTTGTTGAAAAACATTATTTTTATCGTTCATGGCTTGAAGTACTTTAACACCAAGATATATTTGTGAAGATGGGATGAATTCATCTTCCTTACAAGAATTGATATCAGCAAGTGCAGTTTTCATAACGTAATCTCTCTTCATATAGCACAGAAGAATTTCCTGATACATATTTATTATTTTGTCATGAAGTTCAGTGACGACCACCGAATCAGTTTGAAAGAAACGATTGAAATCCGTAAACTTTGGTAAGATCCACTCAAGAAAGAAAAAATATAATTTTGATACTGGATTGTTAAGTTCATTAGAAATTTGTTCTGCGGCTTGTAATCGTTCAATAATCCATCTATCGATGAAGAACAATCTCAAAGCTTCCCATTGTTCAATAATGCGTTCTATAACCATTATTAAAGAGAGCCAGCGTGTTTGAGATGGATGTAATATCTTATGTGGTGCTACATTAGCAAATTCTTGAAATTGGCGAAATTGACATTGCCTCTTTTTGCACTTAATTTAAAGAAATTATATATATTTCTTGCCAAATCTTCAATTGATCTGGGAAGAGTTTTGCAAGCTTCACTTGCGCATAAAGCAGCCGAATGACATACACATTTTAAAATAAATATATTAGGACATTTTTCTTTAAATCTACTAGCTACAGAATTATGTTAACCCATCATTGTACTGCATCCATCTGCAGCAAATCCAATTATATTTGAAAGAGGTATTGAATAATTTTCAAGACACTTTATTATGCCGTTGAATAAATTTTCTGCTGTTGCACCTTTGTCAGCATTGCTTGAATCATAAATTTTATATAGCTCCCAAAATTCACTGACAATTTTTTTCTTATTAGTATCATTATATCTCACTACTACACAAGCAGTTTTAATGCAAGATATGTCAGTTGATTCATCTGTAAGAAGACTAAATTTATTGTTTCTTAATATCTCAGCCAGTTTCTCCTTATGAGAAACACCAATAACATGTACTGCAATATTAGTTGCCTTTGTCCTTTTCATGGCAATTTTTTGTATTACTGGATAATCAGGACAAATATCTTTCAAAAAATCTACAAAATAATCAGTCAAACGGTATGACAGATTATGTTCCGTTAAAAATCTAACCAATTTTATTTCAACTGACGTAGTAGCCTTAGATGTAGATTGGTTTTTATTGGTAAAGCGTGAAATAGACTGTTGTTTCACTGTTGCATCTTGCATTTTCTCTTTATGTTTTATACTTTTCCCATGTCGTTTAATAACCATTATATCTGAACTCATTGAATAGTTGCAATATATGCATTTTGCTCTATATTCATTGTTCTGATCATGACTTAACCAAGCACTCAATTCTGGATCAGAAACCCATTTTTTTGTAAATTTTTGCTTTCGGTGTTTTATTTTTAATAGTTTATTTTTATTTTTATTTTTTGATCCACTGTAATCAATATCAGAATTAATAGCATAAGAGTTAAAAAATAATATAATAATTACACTTTACGAAGATTACGCGCTTGATGATAAGCATGCGCTAAAAGAAACACAACTAAAAGGGCTTTAGGATGAAGAAAGAGAAGAAGAGAAAAGAGAAAAAGAGGAGAAGAAGAAGAAAGAAGCCATTGGAGATACGAAGCGACGTGGCCAAAACTACAGCAAGAGATTCCTTCAATATAATAAAAGAGATATTACAGGATTGTGGCTTATTTGATTTAGAAAATTTAAGAGACTGAAAGCATTTTAAGTAGTAGGCACTTTGTGTAGATTTTTTGACAGGATTCCTGCGTAGAGCTGACTTTTCTTTATTAAATCCGCTCCCTTCTTGAAGCGCGAGTAAAAATTGTACGTGTCGTTTTCTTTTAAAACATTCTCAGGTAACATGCGTTCGTTCCACCTCCATTGTCTTTAATAATATTAAATTATCGATACGTTCATCAACATCTTCTCGAGAAGCTCTTTTGAACTACTACTGGACTCTCGTCTTTTTGGTTCGACGTTGGATTTTATTATAAATCTACTGGTTTGTCGGTCGCACTAATCCTGTGTCAGGGTTTTTCTGTCCGTCATCTCCCGCTCAACTTGTGCATCCTCTTTAGTAATCATGGATTTAATTTTTGCGTAAAAATCATGCATCACAAGCGCAATACCGGGATAACCAAATGCACCTGCTGCGTCAGTAGGACCATCGACCTGCACTGAGCATCAGTACCTGCACTGAGCATCATTACATCGTATTCAGCTAATTCAGCGAGTCGCGGATAACTTTTGATCTTTGCCAACCAATCTAGCGAAAAGCGTAAAGCTAGCTCCTGATTTCTACCGCCTTTTCCTTTACCCGTCACTACAACCGTGGATGGATTCTCCTCCCCCGATTAAAACTATACCACCGAGATTGCCGATACAACGAAAGATTTCATTGACTTTATCGATAGATAACGAAAGTATCGGCATAGTCCGTACTCTGTCATAAAATTCCTCTCTCCCCAGCTCATTTAACAAAACAAGACATCAGACTCGTTATGTGAACGTACGCCGAACTAACGTCCTGTACATAGCCGAGAACTCTGCGTTGACGGTGGCGACGCCACTCTCTCCTCTCACTCTCTCCAATGGAGAATTCTGTCTTGTGACATGTTGACAACCTATTTTGTTGTGCGTGCTATTTCTTTATTATTTGCTCTGTGCTTGTGCTCTAACGTTTAACGTATTCGTGAAACTCGTAAAATTGGCCGAAAAGTAAGATTTGCATGCGGAAGAAACGTTTTCACCTTCTTTCGATAGTCGTTAAACGGCTGTTTTTCCCGTATGTTTAGGCTTCGTTTTATGGCTGTTTGTTTATTGTCGAGGGAAAAGGGTAGTTTTCGGCCAATTTTGGAAGTGTTTTGAAACGATCTATAGTGATGTTTTATTGAAATGTTTTTTTATTTGAAAATGGCATGCACAACAAAATTGGGTGTTTTCTTCGCCTCGATAGTAAGAATCCAATATGGCCGCGGTGACTACCCAGGAGCCTTAATATTATCGGAGTCAATTTCTTGCGCAAAGCTTCAAAGCTCGCAGCTTCAAGAGCCGTCTTATTGTTTTCTAGAATCATATTCGTCACGTGTCTGAACTGTTTAGCCGGATTTAACAGCGGTTTGTCGTTAAACGTCTCCTTGGACGTTACAACCAGGGGTTACAAACTCCTATTGTTCTCGCGGTACCAGTGTTTGCAGCGCTCTCACTGAGTGACAGGCAGGGGTTACAAACTCCTATTGTTCTCGCGGTACCAGTGTTTGCAGCGCTCTCACTGAGTGACAGGACTCACGGACGAGAACTAAAGCGCATAGTGCATAGTGTGAGTGTGCGGCCATATTGAAAAAGTACGTATAGATACGTGTTACGCAAATATCGGATCAGAGACCTCAGAGACTGTCAGAGACGAAAGTTCTATTTTTCACAGCAGAATTTGGTGAAAGCGAGAACTTATAGTACGATCCTGTGCGGTAAAACACAAATTAGTGAAAATGGTGAGAGCGTGTTGTGTGCTCAACTGCACATCGACAGGCACTATGCCATCGCACACTTTCCCAAAAAATCCAGAAATGCGTGATAAGTGGATGGCAAATTTAGTCTTGAAACCGCATAAAGAAAATGACATCTGTAAATTGCGAGTGTGTTACAAACATTTCAAAGAAACTGACTACACCGGTAGTTGTACACTTCGCAGGTTAGTTCGGGCTGCTGTTCCCTTCATGGAAATATGCGAAAGAATATGCGAAGAAGAAACAAACACTGTGGAACACTCGGTGGAACATGAACAAAACACACAGCAAGAGACTATGACAGTCTTACAAGAGAATATTGAACAATTACAAATTGATATGGAAAAATTGTGTGAACAGCAAGAGGAACATCAAGAGAATGTACAAATTGATATGAGAAAATTGTGTGAACAGCAAGAGAAACATCAAGAGAATGTACAAAAGGACATTACAAAATTGTTTCAAATGCAAACGCAAGATCATGATCAGCTGCAAGAAATTGTAAAAGAACTGGGATCGTTAAGAGCACAAATAGAACAAAATTCACAAGCAAGAAGACTTAACCTTGCAGAAGTAACACGAAAGAAGAATTTATCCTCAGTGGCAAGGAAATTGTATGAAAATAATGTCAAACTGCAAGCGCAGAGGAGACGAATGAAAAGAGTTATTAAGAAGATGAAAGAACAAAATGTAAATAATGTAAATAATAAAATAACATTAGATAAAGGTCAAGATGATAATAAGACAAGAAAAATACGAGAAGACTTCATAAATATGATGTTGAGAAATAATGATGTTTCACCTCAGGTAACATAATTCGTCTCTATTAAACCTTCCACAACATATTTAAATATTCTATAATAATGCCTTTAATTCCTATGTTTGATTTTTATTGCTTTGTATATACATATATACACACATACATTACATTACATATATATACATATACATTAGTATAATATCTTTTTATATACCTCAGTTAATATAAATATTATTATATATACATTTTATAACTATTAGCATTTATATAAATAATGAAATATTAGAATGAGTACTTGTGACTTGTATCACTTGTATGAAATTTACATTTATCATGCAAAAATAGAGTGCACATACTTGACATTTAATTTTATTTCTATATTTTATATATATATATAATTTAATGTGTATATATTTTCAATATATATTTTTATATATAGTGTATATATTTCTTTTTATATTGTTTTTACATTTTACATTTTGTTGTATTATTTTTACATAGGCAAGACGATATACAATAGAGGATAAAATATTTTGCTTAGGCATTTATCGTAGATCCCGTTCTTCTTATAATTACATATCCAAATATTTATTGTGTCCTTCCTACAATACTCTAAACATACAATTAAATCGCATTTCGATCGATACTGAATGTAACAACGTTATTCGAAAATATCTCACATCAATTGCAAAGAAGATGGATCCGAAAGACTTATATATTGTACTTGCTTGGGATGAAATGGCTATTCAACCCGCTGTTAAATATGAAATTAAAAGCGACAAAATCGTCGGATTTGAAGATTGGGGGATGAGACGAACACGAAGATTTGCAGACCACGCTATTGCATTCTACATCAGGTGTCTAGCATCTGGTAATAAAATGCCTATTGGGTATGGCTTCTGTAATAGCGCAACAACGTCTATTCAACTTTCGAGATGTATAAAGGAATGGCTTCAACATCTGCAAAAATGTGGTTTTAAGACCGTAGCAACTGTTTGTGACCAAGGAGGACCGAATATTGCAGCAATAAACACATTAATTGCAGAAACACGTGCACAACATTTAAAACATAATAGTAAGTATATTGTGTGTATATATGTATATATTGTGTATATATTGTGTGCGGGTACACACATTATATTTACAAAGTTTACTAATTATTATATAATATGTACATACAACACTGGTTATCTTTTTTCAGAAACGCTGCCGATAGAGAATACATTTTATGTGGGGCATGATTGTATTGTGCCTTTATACGATTACGTACATCTTCAAAAAGGTGTACGTAATAATCTCTTAACCAAAGATTTACTTCTGAATAAAGATGCCGAATATTCTGAGCGTGAAGGCCAATGCGCTTCTTGGGACGATATAACAACAGCATATGCAATTGATCAAAAGTGTTTTCAACATCGGCGGAAGATGAAAAAATTAACAGACAGTCATATTCGTCCGAATTTAATTCCCAAAATGAAAGTGAAGTTTGCAGTACAAGTCCTGAGCCATACTGTAGCGGACTTTATAGACATGATACTTACTTTGAATAAAGACGGTAAGAATAATTATTTAGTTTGTGTAAAACAGATACCTTTATATTATAAAACATAATGTGTTACTAACATGTTATTTTTTTATAACAGGTGTCGTACAAACAAACAATGAAACAATGCATTTATCAAAAAATGCCGCTGCAACAGCAGAAGCACTATTCTTCTTTGACAGCCTTTTTGACTCCTTCAATGGAAATAGTGAGCAAGGACTTAGTAGTATTATCACACAAAATAGTGGACATTTAAAATTTTGGCAAGAAGCATTGCATAAACTAAGAAAGATGGAATATGTTGAGAAAAAAAGTTACAAATCTTTAACGAAAAATAAGCCTAAGTGTTTAGTAAACTGGAGGCAAACGATACAAGGTGCAAAATGTTTATGGCAAATGCTCCAGGCATGCGGATTTACCTCACTTAATTTAAAATATTTAAATCAAGATCATGTAGAGAATTTCTTTAGTCAAATTAGAAATCATGGACATCAGAACACAAATCCTACACCATACTTATTCAGCACATCGTTTAAAGCACTATTAACATGTAATCTGACGTCAAAGCATTCTATATCAGCAAATTGTACAGTAGACAAAGAAAGCTTTTTACCATTATTGGCCTTAATACGTACAGAAGAAATTGAAAGTTTAGAAGAAAACGAAATAAATGTAGAGTGTGATGAAGCTGCTGTTCCAGACAAATCTGATGAATCACATACTTTGTACATAGATACGAGAAAGATCATTAATATTGTTAAGAAGAAGAGTAAAATGGAATGTGCTGAATGTATTGCAATAATGGAAAACGAAAAAACTACACAAATGCTGGACTACGCTATGAACATTGCTGAAAATCGATTTTCTGACTTCTGTTATGAAACAAAAGTCAAATATAAGCTTGTACAAATATTTCGTAAAACGGCATTTTCCACAAAATATTTTCACTGCACTGATGTACAAAACACTATACTCAGTATTCTTGCACATCATTTTATTATAGAATGGTGTAATATGTATCCGCACAAAATTACCTTTTTTAAAAAAAGGTAAAAAAAGGCGCCAAGTACACGTATAGTAGTGTATATGTTGTTACCTAAAAATAAAAAGAAAGTGGTAGTATTATACCTCGAAAAAACCTAAGTAACAAGTGGTAGATCTTTATATCTCGAAAAATCTCGAAAAAATCTAAGCAGTAGTATCTTTATTTCCGAAAAATTATAACCCAAGTGATACACGTCACAAAATTATGTTACCTTATCAAAAAGAAGAGTCGCGCTTCAAGTGATCTATTACAATTACAAAAAAGAAATGATATCTCTTTAAGTTAGAGCGCCAATTACAGAGAGAACATGTATATTGCCTCAAAAAATAATTGTTGCACTACATTGAAAAATCTTTACATTGTGTCAATTAGAAAAGAATGTATAATAACAATTTTATAAGATTAAAAAATTTTATTTAAATTTAACAAGGGAATACAAGATATTTAAATACAAAGTTATTTACATGTGTATTTTTTAATAGCCACAAAGAATTACAGAAGTAACAGTACAAAATAAAAATATTTTATTAAAATACATAAATTTTTCTTGTAAAAAAACTTGGCGCTGCTAGACCTTTTAAATAAATAAAAACAACAATAAATAAAAATAATTCAGAGAAGAATACAATGGGAGTAATATTAAATGATTATCAGCGTGGATGTGGGAGTGAGTGATATGGGTGTGCGTGACTACGCGGACGGCGGATAATGCGGCTTATAATTAAGTATAGAATAAGTTTATTTATTTATTTAAAATTTCGAGGTCTAGCAGCGCCAAGTTTTTTTACAAGAAAAATTTATGTATTTTAATAAAATATTTTTATTTTGTACTGTTACTTCTGTAATTCTTTGTGGCTATTAAAAAATACACATGTAAATAACTTTGTATTTAAATATCTTGTATTCCCTTGTTAAATTTAAATAAAATTTTTTAATCTTATAAAATTGTTATTATACATTCTTTTCTAATTGACACAATGTAAAGATTTTTCAATGTAGTGCAACAATTATTTTTTGAGGCAATATACATGTTCTCTCTGTAATTGGCGCTCTAACTTAAAGAGATATCATTTCTTTTTTGTAATTGTAATAGATCACTTGAAGCGCGACTCTTTTTTTGATAAGGTAACATAATTTTGTGACGTGTATCACTTGGGTTATAATTTTTCGGAAATAAAGATACTACTGCTTAGATTTTTTCGAGATTTTTCGAGATATAAAGATCTACCACTTGTTACTTAGGTTTTTTCGAGGTATAATACTACCACTTTCTTTTTATTTTTAGGTAACAACATATACACTACTATACGTGTACTTGGCGCCTTTTTTTACCTTTTTTTAAAAAAGGTAATTTTGTGCGGATATCACGCCTTTTTGTAGTATATTACGCATTGTATAAACAGTATGTACAGGATAAAGCTATTTGGAGGTATAATACTACCACTTTGTTTTTTTCGAGGTAACAACATAACAGGGTAACAACATAATACATATACACTATTATGCGTGTACTTGGCGCTCATTTTACCTTTTTTTAAAAAGGTAATTTTGTACGGATATCACGCCTTTTTGTAGTGTTACGCAACTTAATCTTATAAACAATATATCTTATAATTTCATAAACCGTATATAATACAAGGTATGAAGCTAAAAGTGTTACGGACTATTATTTCTAAAGAAAACAACAATTTAATATTTTGCTCAGTTTTTTAAAAATAATAATCTGTAACCCTTTTAGTTGTACACCTTGTATATATTTTTCAATTTCAACATAAAACATAATCGCAATAAAGCATGATTAATGTTAATAAGTCGTTAACTGTAAAATTATTTATTTATTTTTATTTGCGTGTCTTACTGAATGTTGTTCGCAACTGTATATGTACCGATATCTTCAGGTATCGATATTTTTGATAATTATTTTTACGTCAGACATAATTTTAATTCATCCAATTTTTATTATGTCTAAACATAATTTTTGTCCAATTTTTATTATGTCTAGACATAATTTTAATTCAGCGATTTTTATTATGTCATGACATAATTTTAATTCTGCCGCTAAGGAAATTTTAAGTCGATTTTTATGAATCAAGCTTGAATTCAATGTTTAGGTGTCCCAGGTTGCCGATGACGAGGTCCACATAGCGCGCTCTATAGTTTTCGGTGTCCAGGTGTATTAATACCTTGAATTTGATGGCCACGTGTTCCAAGTTGCCGATGACGAGGTCCACATAGTGCGCTTCGTAGTTTTCGGTGTCTACATGTATTAATACCTCGAATTCGATATCTACGTGTCCTACATTGGGTGCGTTCAGCCGATACTTTGCTAGCCTAGCAATCGTGAGCAGTCGCTCGTTTTCGCTCGTTTCCTCTTTTTTGACTTACTGGATTAAAAAGAGAAGAAACGAGCAAAAACGAGCAACTGCTCACGATTGCTAGGCTAGCGGAGTATCGGCTGAACGCACCCATTCAGATTTAAAGTTATTAATACACCTAGACACCAAAAACTATGAAGCGCATTATGTAGACCTCGTCATCAGCAACCTGGGACACCTAGACATCAATTTCAAGGTATTAATACACGTAGACACCAAAAACTACGGACCGCACTGTGTGGACCTCGTCATCGGCAACCTGGGACACGTAGACATCGCATTCAACGTATTATTACACCTGGACACCGAAAACTACGAAGCGCACTGTGTGGACCTCGTCATCGGCAACCTGGGACACGTGGACATCGAATTCAAGGTATTAATACACGTAGACACCGAAAACTACGGAGCGCACTATGTGGACCTCGTCATCGGCAACCTGGGACACCTAGACATCGAATTCAACGTACGATTACACCTGGACACCGAAAACTATGAAGCGCACTATCTGGATCTTGTCATCGGCAACCTGGGACACGTGAACATTGAATTCAAGGTATTAATACACGTAGACACCAAAAACTACGGAGCGCACTATGTGGACCTTGTCATCGGCAACCTGGGACACCTAGACATCGCATTCAACGTACGATTACACCTGGACACCGAAAACTATGAAGCGCATTATCTGGATCCCGTCATCGGCAACCTGGGACACGTGAACATTGAATTCAAGGTATTAATACACGTAGACACCAAAAACTACGGAGCGCACTATGTGGACCTTGTCATCGGCAACCTGGGACACCTAGACATCGCATTCAACGTACGATTACACCTGGACACCGAAAACTACGAAGCGCACTGTGTGGACCTCGTCATCGGCAACCTGGGACACGTGGACATCGAATTCAACGTATTATTACACCTGGACACCGAAAACTATGAAGCGCACTGTGTGGACCTCGTCATCGGCAACCTGGGACACGTGGACATCGAATTCAAGGTATTAATACACGTAGACACCGAAAACTACGGAGCGCACTATGTGGACCTCGTCATCGGCAACCTGGGACACCTAGACATCGAATTCAACGTACGATTACACCTGGACACCGAAAACTACGAAGCGCAGAATCTGGGACCCGTCATCGGCAACCTGGGACACGTGGACATCGAATTCAAGATATTAATACACGTAGACACCAAAAACTACGGAGCGCACTATGTGGACCTCGTCATCGGCAACCTGGGACACGTGGACATCGAATTCAACGTATTATTACACCTGGACACCGAAAACTACGAAGCGCACTGTGTGGACCTCGTCATCGGCAACCTGGGACACGTGGACATCGAATTCAAGGTATTATTACACGTAGACACCGAAAACTACGGAGCGCACTATGTGGACCTCGTCATCGGCAACCTGGGACACGTAGACATCGAATTCAACGTATTATTACACCTGGACACCGAAAACTATAAAGCGCACTATCTGGACCTTGTCATCGGCAACCTGGGATACATAGACATCAAATTCAAGCTTGATTCATAAGAATCGACTTAAAAATTCCCTAGCGGCACTTTCTGCCAAGCATAAAGAACCTACTTTTCCGTTGACTCAATATTTATTATATATATACCTAATTTTTACTTAAATAGAAATCTTCCTCCTGACCGATAAGTTTATCGACCTAATTTTGAAATACGCGCGCGATATCGAAACTGGCGATACCTGCGCCGCCAGCGTCGAAAAAGTGAAAGTGACGTTTCTCTGATAGATCGCGGCGTTAGGAGGAGTATCTTAAAAATAAATTTTCACATTTGGACTTTGCGTCGCAATATCTCCGCTCGTAAGGCACGTAGCGGAATATTATGAGAGAAACCCCCCCCTAATTGGACCCCAAGCTATCGATCAAGCCTACTTAGAACTTGATCCGTTCACTCGTTATCGAGATCTCAACATCTCGGGTACTCGCAACCCGTCGCGTCGCGTAAAAGAGTCACGGTCGGTCTCGCTCCGCGTGTACTTGGCGCGAGACACTACCGTGTCTCTTGATGTATACTGAGTATAGTGTTTTGTACATCAGTGCAGTGAAAATATTTTGTGGAAAATGCCGTTTTACGAAATATTTGTACAAGCTTATATTTGACTTTTGTTTCATAACAGAAGTCAGAAAATCGATTTTCAGCAATGTTCATAGCGTAGTCCAGCATTTGTGTAGTTTTTTCGTTTTCCATTATTGCAATACATTCAGCACATTCCATTTTACTCTTCTTCTTAACAATATTAATGATCTTTCTCGTATCTATGTACAAAGTATGTGATTCATCAGATTTGTCTGGAACAGCAGCTTCATCACACTCTACATTTATTTCGTTTTCTTCTAAACTTTCAATTTCTTCTGTACGTATTAAGGCCAATAATGGTAAAAAGCTTTCTTTGTCTACTGTACAATTTGCTGATATAGAATGCTTTGACGTCAGATTACATGTTAATAGTGCTTTAAACGATGTGCTGAATAAGTATGGTGTAGGATTTGTGTTCTGATGTCCATGATTTCTAATTTGACTAAAGAAATTCTCTACATGATCTTGATTTAAATATTTTAAATTAAGTGAGGTAAATCCGCATGCCTGGAGCATTTGCCATAAACATTTTGCACCTTGTATCGTTTGC
Source organism: Temnothorax americanus (assembly GCF_048541705.1). NCBI lineage: Eukaryota > Metazoa > Arthropoda > Insecta > Hymenoptera > Formicidae > Temnothorax > Temnothorax americanus. Next base: position 90,694 of record NW_027509798.1, on the reverse strand, counting down.
CTCCAGTTTACTAAACACTTAGGCTTATTTTTCGTTAAAGATTTGTAACTTTTTTTCTCAACATATTCCATCTTTCTTAGTTTATGCAATGCTTCTTGCCAAAATTTTAAATGTCCACTATTTTGTGTGATAATACTACTAAGTCCTTGCTCACTATTTCCATTGAAGGAGTCAAAAAGGCTGTCAAAGAAGAATAGTGCTTCTGCTGTTGCAGCGGCATTTTTTGATAAATGCATTGTTTCATTGTTTGTTTGTACGACACCTGTTATAAAAAAATAACATGTTAGTAACACATTATGTTTTATAATATAAAGGTATCTGTTTTACACAAACTAAATAATTATTCTTACCGTCTTTATTCAAAGTAAGTATCATGTCTATAAAGTCCGCTACAGTATGGCTCAGGACTTGTACTGCAAACTTCACTTTCATTTTGGGAATTAAATTCGGACGAATATGACTGTCTGTTAATTTTTTCATCTTCCGCCGATGTTGAAAACACTTTTGATCAATTGCATATGCTGTTGTTATATCGTCCCAAGAAGCGCATTGGCCTTCACGCTCAGAATATTCGGCATCTTTATTCAGAAGTAAATCTTTGGTTAAGAGATTATTACGTACACCTTTTTGAAGATGTACGTAATCGTATAAAGGCACAATACAATCATGCCCCACATAAAATGTATTCTCTATCGGCAGCGTTTCAGAAAAAAGATAACCAGTGTTGTATGTACATATTATATAATAATTAGTAAACTTTGTAAATATAATATGTGTACCCGCACACAATATATACACAATATATACATATATACACACAATATACTTACTATTATGTTTTAAATGTTGTGCACGTGTTTCTGCAATTAATGTGTTTATTGCTGCAATATTCGGTCCTCCTTGGTCACAAACAGTTGCTACGGTCTTAAAACCACATTTTTGCAGATGTTGAAGCCATTCCTTTATACATCTCGAAAGTTGAATAGACGTTGTTGCGCTATTACAGAAGCCATACCCAATAGGCATTTTATTACCAGATGCTAGACACCTGATGTAGAATGCAATAGCGTGGTCTGCAAATCTTCGTGTTCGTCTCATCCCCCAATCTTCAAATCCGACGATTTTGTCGCTTTTAATTTCATATTTAACAGCGGGTTGAATAGCCATTTCATCCCAAGCAAGTACAATATATAAGTCTTTCGGATCCATCTTCTTTGCAATTGATGTGAGATATTTTCGAATAACGTTGTTACATTCAGTATCGATCGAAATGCGATTTAATTGTATGTTTAGAGTATTGTAGGAAGGACACAATAAATATTTGGATATGTAATTATAAGAAGAACGGGATCTACGATAAATGCCTAAGCAAAATATTTTATCCTCTATTGTATATCGTCTTGCCTATGTAAAAATAATACAACAAAATGTAAAATGTAAAAACAATATAAAAAGAAATATATACACTATATATAAAAATATATATTGAAAATATATACACATTAAATTATATATATATATATAAAATATAGAAATAAAATTAAATGTCAAGTATGTGCACTCTATTTTTGCATGATAAATGTAAATTTCATACAAGTGATACAAGTCACAAGTACTCATTCTAATATTTCATTATTTATATAAATGCTAATAGTTATAAAATGTATATATAATAATATTTATATTAACTGAGGTATATAAAAAGATATTATACTAATGTATATGTATATATATGTAATGTAATGTATGTGTGTATATATGTATATACAAAGCAATAAAAATCAAACATAGGAATTAAAGGCATTATTATAGAATATTTAAATATGTTGTGGAAGGTTTAATAGAGACGAATTATGTTACCTGAGGTGAAACATCATTATTTCTCAACATCATATTTATGAAGTCTTCTCGTATTTTTCTTGTCTTATTATCATCTTGACCTTTATCTAATGTTATTTTATTATTTATATTATTTACATTTTGTTCTTTCATCTTCTTAATAACTCTTTTCATTCGTCTCCTCTGCGCTTGCAGTTTGACATTATTTTCATACAATTTCCTTGCCACTGAGGATAAATTCTTCTTTCGTGTTACTTCTGCAAGGTTAAGTCTTCTTGCTTGTGAATTTTGTTCTATTTGTGCTCTTAACGATCCCAGTTCTTTTACAATTTCTTGCAGCTGATCATGATCTTGCGTTTGCATTTGAAACAATTTTGTAATGTCCTTTTGTACATTCTCTTGATGTTTCTCTTGCTGTTCACACAATTTTCTCATATCAATTTGTACATTCTCTTGATGTTCCTCTTGCTGTTCACACAATTTTTCCATATCAATTTGTAATTGTTCAATATTCTCTTGTAAGACTGTCATAGTCTCTTGCTGTGTGTTTTGTTCATGTTCCACCGAGTGTTCCACAGTGTTTGTTTCTTCTTCGCATATTCTTTCGCATATTTCCATGAAGGGAACAGCAGCCCGAACTAACCTGCGAAGTGTACAACTACCGGTGTAGTCAGTTTCTTTGAAATGTTTGTAACACACTCGCAATTTACAGATGTCATCTTCTTTATGCGGTTTCAAGACTAAATTTGCCATCCACTTATCACGCATTTCTGGATTTTTTGGGAAAGTGTGCGATGGCATAGTGCCTGTCGATGTGCAGTTGAGCACACAACACGCTCTCACCATTTTCACTAATTTGTGTTTTACCGCACAGGATCGTACTATAAGTTCTCGCTTTCACCAAATTCTGCTGTGAAAAATAGAACTTTCGTCTCTGACAGTCTCTAAGGTCTCTGATCCGATATTTGCGTAACACGTATCTATACGTACTTTTTCAATATGGCCGCACACTCACACTATGCGCTTTAGTTCTCGTCCGTGAGTCCTGTCACTGGTTACAACCGCCTTCAAATCATCCTCTAGCGACTGATACAAGTTATACTTCTTTAATATAGCGATAACATTCTCCGGTGTTCTCGGACTGTAAACGGTGGGACCGCTGGCAATTAAGTCTACAGGTTCGCCGACAATATCGGACAATATCAGTGTGACAACGGACAACGGACGCGGGATACGGCTTAAGGCTTACTACACCTATTGTGGACCGGGGTTTACAGTCGAATAATGGAGAGAAATCGACTATGATTGGTTTCTTACCGCTTAAAGCTTATTACACCTATTATCGACATATTAAAGCTTATTACACCTATGATGAATATCTTCGAAGGAGTGGTGAGAGGCCTCGGCCTCGGCCTTATGTTCAGATGGCCGGTAAGAAAGTCGGAAGAAAAAGCAGATGAAGTAAACGACGAAAGCCGTTAAGGACAGAAACAGATGAAATGTACGGATTGCACGGTTGATGAAGCAGAAGATAAGGAGAGATGAAAGAGTGAAAATAAGAGGGACGAGCGTGAGTTCTCCTCCAAGGCGGTGAGAAAGGAAATTGATTTTTATCCAGTTCAAAAAATTGTAAAAAAGACAGCGAAATGACGAAGAGCCGATTTCTTCGATTCCTTAAGAGTTCGACGTTTTTGTCTTTATCAAACATGGTGCGCATAATTTGCCAATCTTGTTTAGAAATGCATTATTATCAAAGTTGTAAGGATAACAAAAAATGATTTACAGGGAAATAAGTACATACAACGAGATTATTGCTAGAAGTTAAGTTGCACAAAGATTTCTTGAATTTAAAGCACAAAAGAACGAAAGCAAAAAATACATCAAATATTTAATAGAATATAAAGCGAAATGAAATAAATTAAACATTCTAACGTAGCATAGATTGGGCAGAAATGAATTTTGTTAAACAATAGCAGAGAAGTGCAAAGAGGTACACCCTACCAAAAATGACCAATTGAATCCGATTAAAAATTTTGAATCCGCATGAATCTGGATTCTTGATCCGGAAATCACGGATTTATAACGATTACACCGACTGAAAACGATTGAAACGGACTGGTATTCAAGAATGTAATTTCAATCGGATTCTATCGGTTTAAATCGTTACACGCAGAAAATTTTTCTCGAAAATACAAGTATACACGAACAAAGTAAATACCATACTAATCTTGCACGGCTAGGATATAGTCAAAATATGCAAAAAATTTCAAGAAAGTATAGGAAATTTAGAGAGCAAAGAATAAAAATATGGCTGATGGACAAAAAACGATGTCTGTTGCAGTCATGGCAAAAACATAAATTGCTGTTATAGGCTGTGGCGGCCAGCTGTCCGCCACGAGCAAACTTGAGAACGCTGTAGAAACCCTGCCGAGCTGTCCTAGATATAGGGGTCAATGTTGAATCTTAATCACGCGAGAATATACTGGCGATGCGCCGCGTAGCGGGCGCGAGCCGAACCCTTTCGCCGCGCGAGCCCGCGTTGCCGCTCGCGCCGCGCGCCTTCCGTCGTCCGTATATACATATTAGTATAGGACTTTTTTTACTTTTCTCATATTTCCTTGTTAGTATGGCAAACTTATTTACCTTTAGGTTACAAGATGTATCTGATCAAACTATTACTTTTCTATTGTCATATATTAATTTCCGGTTGAATACGCGTATATTCTATCGGTGTGATGTAAATCTAGTACATTTTATTATGAGTATTCTACATTATTCGAGAAAAATTTTTTGCGTGTATGATTTCATAACGATTATACTGATTGGAAACGTTTGAAACGGATTCGTACTCAAGGATGTAATTTCACTCGTTTTCTATCGATTTGAATCAGTCTAAATTGTTATGATTTCGTGAACTCCGAAATCACGAAATTATAATGATTTAAGGGGATAATAAAGCCATCTGTAATACCGGCTTTTTTTCTTAGCACTAATCTTTTAATTAGCTTTATAGAAATGCAAAATTCTTGTCTAGAATTAAAGTACGCATCAAAATCTAGGTCATGGTGGTCGAATTTGTATCGAAAACGAGAAAAAATTAATATTTTTGTTAATTTTTGGTATACGTGACGACAATATTTGCTTTGTACAAAAATTCCACAATAAATATCCACAAAATTAGACCGGCATGACCTAGGAACAACATTTAAGAACAATATCGTGCAATTAGATCTAAGATTGAAAGCCTAGAAAAAAAAGATTAGTTTAAATAAACTTTTATATGTGCAAAAACACATTCAGGTTGACATTGCGTGTAGCGAGAGATGGCGCAGCAATCGAAACAAAGACAAATGCCTTTCGTTAGACAAGGACAGATATAGATATATGACATAGAAAACAGGATTAGAAATGTTGACATTACCGACGTCGAGGAAGTTCAGCCTTCACTTTAGGATCCCCTTAAACGGATTGACTGAGACCGATTCAAACTGATAGAATCCGTGAATTCCGGATATATAAACAGGATTATTTACTACTTTATTATAATTCCATTCTTTGTACCACAAATTTATTACAATGTGCAGTATTTATTTAACCCTTCAAAAACACACTTTTTTTTTTCATTCACGGAGAATCTGACTCTACACACACTTTGATCGTCCACCATTTTAAATTGACGAGTGCAATCAGCTTTAAAAAATTCCCAGATGTACTTGGAAAATTGTTAAATCAATTGATATAAATAAAAAGTGCCCTTGGAATTATTTACATACTTTAAAAAATTAAAAAAAAAAATTTTTTTTTAAATTTTTAAAAATTAAAAAAAAAATTTTTTTTTAAATTTTTAAAAATTAAAAAAAAAATTTTTTTTAAATTTTTAAAAATATGTAAATAATTTTAATGGCACTTTTTATTTATATTAATTAATTTAACAATTTGCCAAGTACATTTAGGAATTTTTTAAAGCTGATCGCACTCGTCAATTTAAAATGGTGGACGATCAAAGTGTGTGTAGTGTAAAGTCAGATTAACAGTGTTCTTTTAAAAAAAAGTTTTTTACAAAAAAAATTTATTTTTTTATGTTTAATATTTTTGGCTAAAAATTTTTCTGGCAAAAAAAAAGAAAAAAGGGTCAAATTAACTCTGTGTGTTTTCAAAGGGTTAAATAAAAACATTTTACAGTTTTGCAAATATAGAATTCATGACTTTACCAAAAGGAAATCCTGTAGTAAGAACTCTATTACGTAAAAATTATGTGTTATATACAATTTTAATGATTAAAGCGAATTTAATCCAATTCACATAGCTACTTTCACTACCTAATTTAAATGAATTAAGCGCAGATACGATTGAAATCGATTGAGTATTAGAATTTAGATGAATCCGGAAATATCGCATTAAATCCGATTTCGGTGTTGTATTAAAATTTCACGATTGATGCGGATTCAATACGATTCATGTGGTCATTTTATTTACCCGATTAAAATAGATTAAAATTAATACGATTGAAACCGATTCAGTCGGATTCAGATGAATCCGGAAATATCGCATTAAATCCGATTTTGGTGTTGTATTAAAATTTTACGATTGATGCGGATTCAACACGATTCATGTGCTTACTTTATTCACCCAATTACAATGGATGTGCATTAATACGATTGAAACTGATAACGACGGATTCAGATTAATCCGGAAATGCCGAATTAAAAACGATTCCGATTAATTTGTTATTAGAACCGATTCACTTCCAATCGGGCATCCGATTAACCGGATTGAAAACGCATTCATTTCGATTCAATTTCACCAAATTTAATACGGAACCAATCGGATTTAATCGGTCATTTTCAGCAGGAAAAGGCAAACATGGATAATATTTGATGAAGGATATATGGAATCTTTTTCAATCGATTGCTTTAAATTTATATGTTAAAGCTGAATATTTTCCAAACAAGTAATGACAAGAGAAAAAATGATACGATCAAGATATCGGCTACTATCTTTGCAAAGTATTTACTTTGAAATTTGCTTTGTATATTATAGTATTATAATGATTTACTAGACAAAGGATTAAAGGTAAAGGCAAAAAAGAAGATTACGCGCTTGATGATAAGCATGCGCTGAAAAAAACACAACCAAAAGGTTGTGGCTTTAGGATAAAGAAAGAGAAGAAGAGAAAGAAGAAAAAGAGGAAGAGAAGAAGAAGAAAGAAGCCATTGGAGATACGAAGCGACGTGGCCAAAACTACAGCGAGATGAAAGAAGATCGGAAAAAGAGATCTCTTCAATATAATAAAAGAGATATTACAGGATTGTGGCTTATTTGGTCTAGAAAATTTAAGAGATTGAAAGCATTTTAAGATTGGATGAAAGACAAGCATCCTGACAGCCATAGATCTCGTCACGTCCAAAGCAAGATAGGCGAGATGATAACAAAGCTTAAAGGCCGGTTTTCACACGCAATGATTGGTGGCGCCAGGCCGCGCCAGTCGACTAATGCCAGTAAAAATATTCGTATGTATTTGACCGGAAATGAATGTCCGGGAAAGAATCTACCATATGAAATCGTTTGTATTTCGTATGAAGACTTTTGAAGTGCAATTGAAAAGGTTTGTGAGTCATTCGTTTAATTGTAATTAATTAATTATTTTTACACCATGCATTTAGCCGAAATAGATAAATTAATAAAAGTTTTTTACGGAATTGTTTGTATTTTGTATGAAGAGTTATGAAGTGTGATTAAAAAGGTTTGTGAGTCACTCAGATAATTTTAATTAAATATTTATAAACTCGGTAATTAGCCGAAATATAGATTTTTAGTTATTTATGTTAAAAGAAGAAGGCGCTAGTGTTCCCGAAGGTCCGTCTGCAATCAGAATTAATATGAACGTTTTAAAAATTATTTTATACTGAAATAAATAAATATACAGGCTAATAAGTCTGTAGCTATAAGCAATAGTTGCTAATTAAGTTTGTAAAGATGTACCAGCTGTGCAGGGTAAAGAGCAGGTTATCTCAAACGCCCTGCCACAACCCAATTAAAAGAGACTTAAATGTCATTACCGCTGAGAAGTACTTCTTGCCATTTAAGTTAGCATGTCAGAGCAACCGAATTGTCCATTGCGTTCCACCTTGAATTTTTTTTACAGTCGTTTATTAGGATTGCCCTACTTTTAAATTGAGCACTTTTAATGTATTATTATTATTAAACTACCGATATATCGATATATTATTAGTAATTTAATATTAAAACTTGACAGAGTGACGTAAACTAATTCGCTCATAGTATTATAACAAAGTATTATGCGTTCAAATTTTCGAAAGCTAGCTTCTTTACTATGCTCTCTCTTTATGTCGATCGATTCAGATAAAAATCTCCGAAGTCTTTCTTTCTCTCGCGATATTCCTAGAGTAAAACTGTACAAAAACTCTACGAAAGTGGCGATATTTTTCACGGATCTGGTTTGAGTCTCGGCTCTTGGGGAAGGTACGCATGTAGAAAGAGTACGCCAACACAGTTTATCCTGCTAAAATGGTTATCAATCTCTATAAGTTCTTTATTGCTTACACATAAATTATAGAATATCTAAACGTTTCTTTTTTTTTCGATGTCCTGTGAAATTGTACAATAGAGTTACAAATAAAGATAAAGCCACACTTTACGTATAATCTGATTCAGTCTTTGCTAATGTTACATAATAACGTGCGAAAGAACTAACAGTTAGACTATTTAAGAGGCTATTTAAGAATTTTAATTAAGATACTGAAAGCATAAAACTGTTCAGCTAGCTTTACACAAAGATATTGGTCTTCTTCTTTATGAAATCGTCAAATTATGATTATGATACATTTCTACATTATCACCAGCATCGAATCTAATCTTATTTATCGTGATACTCTTGAGAAACTGTTAATCCATTGTCTTAACTCGATCGCGGCGCAGAACTGCGTCCACCAATGTTGTTCCTCTCCCTCCAATCGATTCCCGTAAAAGCTGTCTACATATTGAACAGTCGATACAACGACGGCGGATTAGTCTGAAATTAAGCACACGTTAACAATCACTCTTCTTACTAAAATCACAATTCTCTTTTTAATTGCATACCTTGATTATGACATAGACCAGCACGGGAGTCAGATCGTCGGCAGCAGGTATGCCTTTCTCCGACGCCATGGAGAGGAGATTCATGGTAGTCGCGCAACGAAATACACACTGCAACTTATCCCTAGGAGTCTTATACGCCGATATCACAGCCACGTCAGCCTGCGCCCATGACCAATGGCATTCGTATTGATGAACTTTTAAAATGTGTAGGTCCTTGTGATTTGGATGAGTTACGACCTTTGCCAACTTTTTGATGTGACCGTGAAAAAGCTGGTCCCTATATACATCTCCATCTTCATTTAGATAGAGCGCATTGTGGTGCAGCCACCTGGCCACGTCCTCCGGCGAAGTACCGAGCAGTCCTTGCTCCTGCAAGTACTGCACACCCTTGCCGGGCTTCCAACTAAAGATCTTGATATCGGCCTCCCATACCTCCTTTTGTTTCTGTACTTCATACTGCTCCGGCGAGTCCGGCACCTCCTTGTTGCCAGTCAGACTGGAGACTGGAGTTGGCCGACGAGAGGCTGCCAGCGCTGCCGTAACGCGGTAGCGGGGTCTCCGGCATCGTATCCGGTGGATGTGACAATGGTTGCTGATCCGCTGGCACGCTGGGATTTACGTAAAGATCCCGACTCCACTCCACCATGCATTTCAGAATAGACACGAGGCACTCGAGACCACGAATGCGCATGGATTTCTCCTGAAAGAGCAAGACACTACGATTACAAACAAAACTTTATATTGCTTGTTTCGAAGAACATTCTCTGTTCCAAATAATACACCTATCCTGTCATCCTCTTTCTTATAACGCACCTGATTTGGCGATGCACCTAGCTCCAGAGCTTGACAACCTTGAGCAATCTTAGAGAGATCATTGACGAGCTTCTCGAAGAGATTCGCCGCTGAGATCGCAATCGTAGTTAACGTAGATGTCGACGACGCTCTGGGCATCCGCACAGATCCTCGTAAGCGCATGTATGACCATCCACTTGTGCTCAAAAGAGCTGCTACAGGTCTCGAGGATGTTCATAAAGATCTCCTTAAAGAACACCTCAATCTGCATCTTGAGGTGCATCTTGAAACGGGCGAGCAGCGCCAGGAACAGCGCTAACGACAGCTCGAACACTTCCGGCACCAAAGACACGCCATTCTTCGACAGCACGACACACAAGTACTGTTTAATGGCGATAACAAACATCTCGTTAGAGCGCAATATTGGACCGGCATTCTGCAAGATTCCCAGAAGTAACTGAAGCGACAAAATCTTGGAACGGAGCTCGTGCGATATTGGATCGGGAGTGCCGTCCGGCAGCGGTTTCATAGAGAGCTTGCAGAGAGCGAGAAACACCAGGACTGCATCATTTTGCAGCACATGGGTGAATTTTGCAGTTACCATGTTGTCATTCTCAGCGGCTGCCTCGTCACCGTTGTTCTCCGGACTACCGTTCTCCAAACTAACTTCCTCTTCCAATGGCACCACAGATTTTACTACATCATCAAGAATACTCTTAACAATTGTTTGAGAATCAATGTTATCATTACTAGGAGCATTCTCTGGACTAACCTTGGCTTCAGTTTCGCCGTTTGCTATGACAGAACCCTCCTGCTGATGTTCCCCATCAAGCGTCACGATCTCTTCCTCCGCCTGAGTATCCATTCGCGCGAAGATCACGTTGATCATCTGCGTGAGTCGCACGGGCTGTTGTTTGATTCACCAGGTTGCGCGACGCCAAGTAAACGTTGTAAACAGTACG